>NW_007731645.1:0-16293 GCF_000696425.1 Galeopterus variegatus
TCTCAGGATCGCGCTGTCTCCTGGCACGGCCGCTCCAGACCCGTCGCCATCTTGGAATCTTGGTCTGTCTTTTCAATTTTAAGTTTCTATTTTATTTATTTCTGCTCTGGGCTTTATTATTTCTTTCCTTCTGTCAATTTTGGGTTTGGTTGTTATTTTTCTAGTTCTTTTAGATGCAACATTAGGTTGTTTATTAGAAATCTTTCACTTTTTTGATGTAGGCATTTAGTGCTGTAAACTTTCCTCTTATTGTGTCCCATAGGTTTTGGTATGATGTGTCTCCATTTTCCTTTGTCTCAAGGAATTTTTAATTTCCCTTTTAATTTCTTCATTGACCCATCAGTTGTTTAGGAGCATGTTGTTTAATCTTCAGGTATTTTTATACTTTCTGAAGTTTTTCTTGTTCATTTCTAGTTTTATACAACTGTGGTCAGAAAATATACTTGACACAATCTCTATCATTTTAAATTTGTGTAGACTTGATTAGAGGCCTAATATATGATCTATCCTAGAGAATGTTCCACATGCAGCTAAGAAAAATGTGTATTCTGCAGCTGTTGGATGGAATGTTTTGCAAATGTCTGTAAGGTCCATTTGGATTATGGTGCAGTTTGAGTCAGATGTTTCTTTTTTTATTTTCTGTCTAGATGATCTGCCCATTGTTGAAAGTGGGGTATTAAAGTCCCTTACTATTATTGAATTGCAGTCAATCTCTCTCCTTAGGTTTAATAATGTTTGCTTTATATATCCAGGTACTCTGGTGATGGGTGCATATATATTAACAATTGCTATATCCTCTTGTTGATATGGTCCCTTTATCATTATATAATGACCTTCTTTGTCTCTTTTTACAGCTTTTGATTTAAAATCTATTTTATCTGATATAAGTATGGCCACTCCCACTTGTTTTTGTTTTCTGTTTGCATGGAATATCTTTCTCCAGCCCTTCACTTTCAATCTATATTTTTCTTGAATAGGTGAATCTCTTATAGGAAGCATATCATTGGGTCTTGTTTTGTTTTGCTTTAAATAAGGTTTTAATTTTAATTTATTTTTTATTGTTATTTATTGTTTTGTGGCAGTTGGCCAAGCTCTTGTTTTTAATCCATTCAGCCAGTCTATATCTTTTAATTGGAGAGTTTAATCCATTTACATTCAAGGTTACTTGAAAGTGAGAACTTACTCCTTCTATTTTGTTAATTGTTTGAGACCTTATTCCTGCCATGTTCTTAATTGTTTTCTGCTGAGAATTTGTGAGAACTTATTCCTGCTGATTTGTCAGTTGTTTACTGGTTGTTTTGTAGATCCTTAGTTTCTTTCTGTTTCTCTTGTTTACTCCTGTGTATTGGTTGTGTCCAGTGGTACTAAGCTTTGTTTTCCTTCTCTTTCTAATTTGTGTATCTGCTGTAATATTTTGTGTTCATGTGTGTGTGTGTGTGTGTGTGTGTGTGTGTGTGTGTGTGTGTGTGTGGTTACTTTGGGGCTAACATAAAGAGTCTTATAGTTATAATAGACTATCTTAAGCTGATAGCAACTTAACTTTGGTCAAATGAAAATACTAGATATCCCCACACACATGCACACACACAATTTATACTTTTGTTTCCTTAATTTACATTTGTTTCTATGGTATATTCCTTGGCTACTAATTGTAGCTGCTGTATTTTTTTTGACCATTTTGACTTTAACTCTTTATACTAATGGATTGAAGAATTTTCATAGCACTGTTACTTCACTAGGGGTATTCTGAGTTTGAATTGTGAATTTACTTCTGAGTTTGAATTATGAGTTTAACATATCTGGTGAGTTTTGTACTTTTTAATGTTTTCATGATAGTAATTATTGTCTTTTCATTTCCATTTGTAACAGTCCTTTAAGCATTGTTTGTGAGGTTGATCTAGCAGTGATGAATTCCCTCAGCTTCTACTTATCTGGGAAGTCTTTATTTCTCTCTCATTTCTGAAGGATTACTTTGCTGAATGAAGTATTCTTGGCTGACAGTTTTTTTCTTTCAGCACTTTGAATATGTCATCCTATTCTCTCCTGGCCTGCAAAGTTTCTGTTAAGAAATCTGCTGATAGTCTAGTGGAGATTTCTTTACATGTGACTTGACACTTCTCTCTTGCAGCTTTTAGAATTCTTTGTCTTTGACTTTTGTCAATTTGGTTATAATGTGCCTCAGAGAGAATCTTTTTGGGTTGAGTCTAATCAGGGATCTCTGAGCTTTCTGAACTTAAATGTTAGTATTTCTCCCAATACTTAGGATTTTTTCAGCTACTATTTCATTAAATAGGGTTTCTGTGCCTTTCTCTATCTCTTCTCTCTCTAGAATATCTGTTAACTGGACATTTGTTCACTTAGTGATGTGCCATAAGTCTTGTAGGCTTTCTTTATTCTTTATTATTCTTATTTCCTTTTTTTCCCTCTGAATAAACTATTTCAAAAAATCTGTCTTCAAGTTCAGAAATTCTCTCTTCTGCTTGATGTAGTCTGTTGTTGAAGCTCTCAATTACATTTTTTATTTCTTTCATTGAATTCTTCAGCTCCAAGATTTCTGGTTGGTTCTTTTTTATGATGTTTATCTCTTTGTTAAATCTCTCATTCAAATCATGAATTGTTTTCCTGATTTCATTGAACAGTTTGTCTGTATTCATTTGTATCTCATTGAGTTTCCTTAAGATTGTCATTTGAAATTCCTTTACAGGCATTTCATAACTGTCCTTTTCTTTGGAATCTGTTACTGGAGACCTTGTGTGTTCCTTTGGGGATGTCACGTTTTCTTGCCTTTTCACGTTCCTTGTGTCCCTACATCTATATCTGCACATTTAATAGATTAGTTGCTTTCAGAGACTCCATGGTGGTTGTTTGGTCAGGTGTGTGCTGGCACAAAGGGCCAACCAGTTGTTTGGTATTCTCACTGAGGCTCAAAGTCACTGCCTGACCAGCTGAGCATGGTTGCACAGCTCTGAGGTTGTCTCTCCTAGAGAGAGGTGAACTGCCTGATGAGCTTTTGTGCTAGAAACAGATAAGCCTTGGTGCGAGGGTAGGGGGTCAAGCAGCTCTGTACAATCCTGTTAAATGAGTGGAAGTCACTGCCTGGCTAAGAGTTAGCATGTGCAGGTGCAGCAGAGTCTGGTGGCTCTATGGAGGCCTGCCTGTTGGGCAAGGAGTAGTCCTACATCAAAGCAACAGGGCCTGGAAGCCCTATGGAGGGCTGCTGGATTAGCTATTGAGCCTGGAGCAAGCCTGCAAGGATGCAGCCAGGCCTGGCAGCTCTGTAGAAGCCTCTTGTGGGGGGGTCAAAGCCCCTGCCCAATTCACTGTTGGTCAGGGAGCAGGTGTACACTGCTGCAGCAGGGTCTGGCAGCTCTGTAGAGGGCCACTGGATCAGCTATTGAGCCTGAAGCAAGCCTGCAAGGAGGTAGCAGTCTTCAGTGGCTCTGTGGAGGGCTATGGAGAAAGGCAGATCTACTTTCAGACTGGCTCTCAGCCATCATGGGCACCTGTGGGCTCATGTGCCCATGGGATGTGGAGGGAAGGTGCACACAAATGTGATGGACTGCTGCTTATTGGCAGCTTCCCCACTGAACAGGTCTGCCTGCTTGCCTGGGGGGAGGAGTTGCTGTGTGGGTTCAGATGCTGCAGCCTCCGTCTTTCTGTCTGGCCTAGGCTCCAGGCAGCTAGGGTCATGGTCCTGCTGGTGCCCATGTGAACATAGTAGAAAGAAGGCGGGCCTTCAGGACAGAGGGAGTCAGTTTCTACCAGCTCCCAGGGCAGGACGCACCCTAGCTGCAGGTTCAGTTTCAAGATGGTGTTGTGCCATAGTCACTTAGATTGGGATGTGGGTTTGCTCTCACTGGGCTTTTACTATGAGGCCATGCAGCTGCACAAACTCCCAGCTACTCTCCAACTGAAAGAGGCCTGAAAAGACTAGGGGACTCTCAGGGATTAGTGGCTTTTGTGGCAATAGTGGAAACAGCTGGGGTTTTCTAGCAGTCCCTGAGGCAAGGCAGAGGCCAGATGCCTTTCTCTGCTCTCTTATGGGGCGATCTCCATCTTGTGCACTCCACAAGGACTTCATCCCTCCCCTGTTACTCTGCAGCATACTTCTTCAGTCATTCTGGTCACAATATAGTTGTTTGTTGTTTTGGTCTCTTTTGGCAGGGGGAACGAGTGCCAGACACTCTAATCGGTCATCTCGCTCCACCCTCCCCTCAAGCTTATATTTAAAACACTATAATTCTGTATAAGTCAAAAGTGTAAATGGAGAACACAACATACAGCATGAATATAAAATATCAACTAATATGCATCGTGACAAATGAATCTGAAATATTATTTTGCATGAGCAGCTAAAAAAGAGAAGTAAATAGGAAGAATATTGAAGAATATCTGAGTATCTTTGTTATTGGACTAGCAATCCGGTCACCCATAGTCCCTAAAGCACTGTTTATAATAAAACTTTGTCAAAGAGTGGAAGGAAGCCATAGAAGCTCTCACACCATTACAAGAAAAAGTGCAATCATCCCTCTGGTGGACCTATTTACAGAACAAGCACAAAATAATACTTTCCAGTATAAAATGGATTAATTTTGTTGCTAAAGATGGAGAAGAGAACAAAATAGAGAAATTCAAAATTGCACTCCTTAGAGAAAAAGATAGGTAAGCCTCACACATATGTCAACAGACTTGGCAAATCAGCTACGAAGTTTAAGACAAATATGCTCAAAGGGAAAACAGAATTAACTCCTTCTCAAATCCCTTCACGAAATGACACTGGTGAATGGCTAATATTACAAAGACACTGTATGTTTTCCAGGGGGTAGGTGCAATAGGAGGAAGGCAAAGGAAAGGCATTCCCCTTGAAAATCTCTTAGGATGGTGGTACTGGGATGCCAGCAGTCTCCTCATTGGAGACAAACTGTCTCTTATTTAATACAAGATCAGTTTTTCCTCCAGCATTGGAACAGATCACTACTTCTTTGGTTAACACTAGATGAATTAATTGGATTGCTTTTAGGATCCATGTTATACAAAATATATGTACCTTTAAACCCCGGAATCATTTTTTATGTATATGGATAAAAGACACATGGGATTGGAGACCAGCTAAGGAATGAAGAACAGACTCATCCCCTATCATGCTTAATTTGTACCATAAACACACTGAATAGAATAGTGGGTATAGTTGTACTATGTTTCTCTCTCTCTCCCTCTCCACTTTGCCCTCTCTCTCTCTCTCCATAGGGTTTAATATACCTAAATTAAATGAGCAAATGGTGCAACGTTTGCATCAACAGGTTTCAAAATGAAATAGCAACTTCTATGTGTCTCCTCATATCTATCGTATTTCACTTAACAGTTAAACAAACACTGATACGGAGTTCTTGATATATATGTTTGGGAAAAGCGCTTGACAACTTTGCCACAAAAAATATATTTCAGTTAGTTAAAGACTATTTTGTGAACTAGATATCAAATGAAAAAATTGTATTGAGATTAATATTACCAGCAATGTGTGTTGGGGGGAAAAGAGATTTGCACCCGAATGCTATTCCACCGATTCATTTACAGAGAGGACTGTTGATTTCAAAGATATGCCTCCTAATCTTGATTCGATATTGAAGGAAAAAATGAAAAATGTAAATTCTGTTAAATGGTGGTTACTCAGTGTGTGACTTTTCAGTCTATGTGAAGAAAAAGCAATTGATATAAATCTCTTCACTATGGCATGCTCCCTTTTAAGGTACTTTCTAAATATTTGTAGTTTGTTTTCAGTTTGATGCTTATGACAATAAACGACTTCTATAATTCCAAACATTTTCTCAAGTAGCTCATTTCAGTGACTTTTTTTTTGTAACTGAGTAGACAGAATCTGCCACTCTTCCTCTGAGGGAACTCGTTTTTCTATGTGAACCTGCTACAACTCTCTCTGCCCTAGAACAGCAGTGAGAGGAACTATAGCAATCCGGGTGCTGCTAGGATAAATTTATTTCACAAAGGAAATAAGAACTGTAGGACTTTAAGTCTGAGCAGTATTCGCCAAACAGTTATAATAAATCAAAGCCAATATTTACCCCAACTTCTGCTTCTATTTCTCAATTGGCTCAGAACCCCAAGGGAAAAGAAATGAGATTAATTCTCAAGCCCCAGCACATGATGCTTTGGCCAAGAAACTTTTAACATGCACAAGTGGAATTCACACTTGATGATCATGATAGCATATGAGGATAATGAGGCTCTTGGTGGGGGCTGCAGAACTTGGTGACTGCAAGTGAGTGGTTGGTTTTGTAACAGACACATTGTGAAGTCTCAGCTCTCTAGGGTACAAAGAATAACAATCCCCCCCAACTGTGTTTGTTAACTTACCCCATGTCCTGCCTGAGCAGTTACTTTTTAATTCCCATTTAATCCAATTCCATAACTTTTCAATAACTTTGATTATTAGAACAGTCTCATTTCAGTTCTTGTACCTTCAATCTGGTTCTTTCTTTTATTGAGTTATTGGCATATGATAAACTGCACACGTTTAAAGTGTACAGTTTGATCAGTTTTGATCATATAAACATCCATGAAACTGTGTTCACAATCAAGGTAAGGGGTTCATTACCTTGCATGTGGTTATAGTTTCATGGATCCATCACCCCAAATTTTCCTCTTGCCCCTTGTAGTTCCTCACCCCTACCCCAACCCCAACCTCCTTCCCATATACATTTTAGAGTCATTTTTTTTTTGGTCTGGCTTCTTTCACTCAGCATAAATATTTTGAGATTCATTCATGTTGTTGCATGCATCAATAGTTCATTTCTTTTTCTTGTTGATAATATTCAATTATATGGTTATACCACATTTGTATATTCATTAATCTGTTGATGGACAATTGAGTTGTTTCCAGTTTGGGGTTATTAAAAATAAACCTATGTGAACATTTAGGTACGAGGTTTTGTGTAGACATATGATTTTGTTTCTCTTGAATAAATACCTAGCAGTGGAATGGCTGGGTCATATGGTAGGTATTCAGTTAATGTTTCAAGAATTGCCCGACTATTTTCCAAAATAGTTGTATGATCCCACCAAGGACAGACAGATGTCTCATTACTGTATTTTGCAAGATTTCAGTCCTTTTCCCTGGATGACATTAAGTACTGTTCTCGCTTATTGTCCTGGTGTGAATAGTTGAAGAGAGGTCACTCTGGAGCACCCTCATTAGTCATTGGTATCCCCTTTCAAGAGCTGGTTACAACTTCCAACCATCTGGTAACTTCATATCACAATGCTCTGATGTGTCCACCTCTTTGTCCCCAACACTGTCATAGTCTTGGCAACTCCCTCAGTCTGCTCTACAATTTCTCTAGTCAGTGAGCACAAGTAGGATCAAGTACTGTACCCCACTCAAAGTAAGAATTCAGTAACTATTGGGGTGAAATCTTAGCCCCCACAGAGCATGGCAGTCCCACACCAATGTCCCTCCTCTATTCTCCTATGCCAGCAACCAGTTAGGTCACCAAATCTGCGGGCAAGGTTGATGTCAGACAACAAAATTAAGTGCTCATCTCTCCTCCTTGCAGTCCTTAGAAGAGATTTTCTTGAGATCACTTCCATCCTTGGATTTAAAGACGCATGAGAAGAACTTCTTTCCATGAATATCACATTTTCCCAAAGCCCGCATCTCCTACTTAGAACTTTTCTTACTCAGAGAGTGCTGGTGTCTCTGAACTCAAAATGTGGGATACTCAGCCCCTTTTTCCCTCAGCCTTGGACCTTAACTGCAATTCTGGGACAATAGGAAAAATCCCACTTAGTATCTGTTACCCTGGCACAGCTGCAGCACCTGGAAATTCCAGGCATATGGCTGTTTTTAGTAGGCATGAATCTTAGTAAGCTCTGACGTATGAACTTGTGTGGCTGGATTTAACCTGAACATGATCAGTTGAACCAAGAGCTGAAGTCGCAGTTGTAGCTGAGGCAGGTATTAGATTTTTAGTAAAACAGTGTTTTAGTTCTGTAGACCTTTTAGGTATTGGTGAATTGAAAAATTCTTACTCCTTGTCGCCTATTTACTCACAAAGTATAAATCAGGACATTAAACTTCAAAGGCCGTTACTTGGCCATGGGGTAGAGAACATTAGTGTCTGAGGTTTTAGGTCATATTTTCTCCACAAGTTTATTTTTTCTTTATATGGTTTTGATTTTCATCCAGTTCTATTTCACAAACTATATGGGGGATTAACTTGTTAGTTTCTTGTGCCTTCTGGCATAATTACCCTATCTATCACATGGTCTCATTGGCCTGGCTTGTTAATTCTAAAAACACTAATTATAACCCTAAATTCCAGGGACCTAAACCATGGGTTTAACCACAAAAGAGTGATAGATTTTAACCATAAGTAGGTAAAGAATAATAAGGAAACTCTTCCATCTCTTTGGGTTGAAGAGAGAAACATCTCGATTAATTAACACCCTCCCCCATGAGTGTGTGTGTGTGTGTGTGTGTGTGTGCACGCGCGCGCGTGCGTGTGTATAAACTGTACCTGGAATAGTTGGCCTCTAGGAATCAGGTTGGTTTATAATGTGGATTGGTTTAAAACTGTCTAGATTTTTACATCAATACAGAAGCCATAAGATAAAGAAAAAATAACGGAAATTAAGCTTAATTACACCATAGTTACCAACACTTTTTCTGATTTTTGTTTTATAAAAATGTGTTGCTTATAAAAATTCAAGAAAAGTCCAAAGAAAAGTAAAAATGCTCCCCAATTCTCATCACGCCAAAATAGCAATAGCCTAAAGTAAATATATAATTCCAGCCATCTATCTTTGTTGAAAGAAAAAAGGAAGTAAGGGAGAGAAGAAGGAAGGGAGAAAGAAACGGGTTCAAATACCAGGAATCATGATGGACATGTTATTTAAAAATTAATGGTATTCAGTTTACTTTTACTTTAATTTAACCAAAAAAGAAGATACTGAACTAAAACTAAAGGAATTGATAAATTTGAAATTAATATTTTTATTGCAAACTATGTGTTTAAAAAAATATTTCTAAAATTGAGAAAAAAATAAAATCTTTAACAGGTTTGAGTGATATTCAACTTTATAATATTATGATATTCTCGGAACCTTTAGTAACTTATTTATTACTTATTATTTATTATTACTTATTTATTAACATTTAGATGCTGTCAGATATCTGAAGGCAATTTTAGAATCTTATTATGAAAAATGGTAAAATTAGCACTTACGCTTAGACTTTTGCATTTCCATAGCCCTTCATCTTTTTTTTTTTTTTCTGGCCACTACAGGCCTGGATCAAACCCCAGACCCTGGTGTTACCAGAACCATGCTCTAACCAACTGAGCAAACTGGCCAGCTTCCATCTTGGTTTTGATACATATATATATTTTTTTTTGAAAAATAAATTCTACTTATATTATATTTTTGTATTGTCAAGATTTATATCATTAATATTCTATTCTGTAACGATGACTTTTGTATTAACCGACATTATTTCTACATTCTTAGAATAGATACAATACTCATTACCAGTTCAGCACAACACTGTTTCTCAAATTGGAGTCTGCAAGTTCTCTACAAAAATGCTAAACTTGTATGTTTTTATCAAATTTCCCTTCTAGTGTTTGCATTTCATGTTATACGTAATAATACCTTAATTGTTGGAGCTTAAGAAGAAAAGAACAGAGAAGGTGTTAATATATAGATAATGCATTCAAGCCAAGTGAAGATAAATGATTTTATGGTTCACTATATAAAGAAAAGTTTTTTTAGCAGTTTAAAAAAACAGGGGGGGGAGGGAATGGGAAAAGATGAGTCTTCATAAAGGCAGGCAGACTAAAAAAATGTTTTATCAGTCAGTATTTATATCCATTATTTTAGGTGGCATTTTAGTTTTAGCAAACTATCATCTCTTATGTTGAATTAATGTTGTTAATTTGAATTTTACTGGTTTATAATTTTATTAGCTTTTAATTTATAATCTGGGTATATATTATAGTTTTCAGGAGATATTTAAAGGTATTTAAGAAATACAATGAAATAAAGTCAAATAAAAATAAAATGTTCAGGTAATGGCAGTGTTTCACGCATATCCTCTTGGCTCTCACTGTTTTAGTAGTGCACATAGTACTGACTTCCAACTGCCAATGCCTACAACTGAGGGCTTTTTCTTGCCACCAGAGCCTGCTGTGCCTGGCACATGGCAGGCCAGATATGCTGGAGAATTAACCCTCCTGGGAGCAGCTGTCAACCTACAACTGAAGGGAACTGGAGTGTAAATACCTCAGCTCTTCCTCCCTGTGGGTGAAATGATTCTGAGGCACAGGTTTACACTTCCTCCTATACTTCATCAACAGAATTAAGCTCCAGTTGTTGGATGTAGGATACATACGCAGTGGACCTAAAGCAACACCATGGCCCCCTTTTAGAGTGGGAGTACACAAAGGCTAGATGATAAATGGAGTCTGAAATTTTGACCCAACTCCATCTCACACTAGGTCCAGCGGATCTATGGATCCACCTAATAGAAATTTCTCTGTTGCCCAAGTGCATGATTAAAATGTTATCTTACAGCTGGCAAAACCTCACACTAGTCCCTGGCCTGTGTAGTAGGAAAAGCCCATTGGAAGCCCCCTGAAAATGCTCCCACCAGCCACGACAATAAATCAAGAGCGACATCACATCTGGCGCAGAATGGTAAGAAGCAGGGTCCGTGGTCCTCATCATGCACCATTTCAATTTAATTTAAAAAGTTAGCCCACCACGGTGTCCTATGGGTGAGGAAACCACATGGGGATTTGTGCTTCCCAACCCCACAACTACTGGCCATGATGGGCCTGAGGTCCTAGTTTCTAGGAGGGAGAGGGATCCTTCTAGAAGGAGATAGAATGAGGATTCCACTAAGTCTAAAGTTACATCTTCTCCCCTGTCATTTTTAGCTTCTTATTCCGGTTGACTAAAAAGCAAAAAAGTTCTGGTGAACATGAGGATCAGGGGTGCTATTACATAATAAGGACAGGGAAGACTGTGTCCTGCAAGGGCTTTCTCTGGCCACTGAAAGACACTTGTCCATGTGCTGGAGGAATTAACACTCCCCAGGAAAAGCCCTGAACTAAAGCTGATGGAATTTGGTGTATAAATATTCCATTTTTCTCTCCCCTCAGTGAAATACTTCTGAGGCACATGATCCACACTGCTTCCCACACTCCCAAGAAGGGTGGCACTCCGGTTGTCTATACAGCACTTTTCTTGACAACGCACCCTTTACTCACTTCCTTCCCTTCTGTGTCTTCATTCCCTACTACTTTTGTTCCTCCCAGATAAATTTCTTATATTCAAATCCTTGTTTCAGTGTCTCTGGGAGAACCTGCACTAAGGCGGGATCATTGAAAAAAAGTGTGTTGAAAACATTTAAAAAACATTGTAATAATGGTTATTCTCCACATGTACTTCAGTAAGTACTGTGGTAACATATCACAAAACGGTGTTTTAATTTTTTACATGCATGTAATCATGAACGAAAGATGCAAAAAATTTTGTTCTGCATTCTTTGAGAGGCCTGGAAATTATATACTAATTTTTAAAATCCATCTAAAATGCTTACTTACAAATAAATACATACACACAGGCATTTTCAATTTGAGCACTAAATGGAAAAAACTTCTATTCTTTGAGAATCTTCCCTATGCGGAACAGCTTATTTACCCTTGAATCCTCAATGAGCTTGCGTGTAAAGCTAAGTTATACTCTGCATAACCCAAGGGGTTCCTTTCAAACTGTAGTCCACATCAATGGCACTTTACTGGGGTTATACAAGGCACAATTGGCCAGACCTTATGAGTCTACAACATGCGTTTGTAAAATGGATGTCTACCTGCTTAGATGTTATTGCCAAACTTAGTAAAATATAAAGTGATGTGAAACAGCCCATCAAATTAACACCCCCCTTCCCATACACAAAAGAAATGTTAGACTGTGGATTTTGGAGCTACTTTTATTCAAGGCAGTTTTGATTGCCCCGAGTTGCTTTATCTAATGCTGGAATGTACTCATCGAATTACATTTTAAACCAGTATTCTCTATGATTCTATATGCGCCTCAAAGTCTAAGCACATTGGAACTAGATAAAGGGGCACTGTCAAGTTCAATTTGGTCAAGATTACCTCATCAATAATACTTCAAAGATTTTATTCACATAATTCATACAGGAGGATTAGAATATGCACTCAGTTAAAAAAGATTACTTTGCAATTCTGATGATCATGCACAATCTTATTGCTAATACACTCCTTTGTATAGTTTCCCACGCAAACAAGTAGAGTTTCTCATGGGAAATAAGCTTATGTAGTTTTTTGAAAGAAATAAACTCTAAGCTTTGTGTTTGTTTAAAAATCAACAAATAAAACAGTACCTTAAAGGAATATCCAACTAGAACATTACAGAAAATTAAATATCCACTAAGCTTATAGTGAATGAATAAGTCAGGTTTGGGGATTCTAAAAATAATTTTAATAAATAATTTACATTGAACGCATGATGACATGAGTAAACTTTGAACAGATATTGAAAATTTGCAACCCAGGGCCTAATTCAACCTGTAATGTATATTGCCTGTCTGGCTCAGTTTTTAAAATATTGTATTTGAAATACTTTCTCGGTTCCATAGTCTCCCTCCCCATACCTTGCTAGTGTCTATCCCAGCTAGATTCAAATCTTGGTGTTACCTGTCTGGCCTCCCTGGGAGGCTCAGATTGCAGCCTCAGCATTAAAACTGGGGGCCCAGTGGATTTTCCTGAGACTCACACTCATTAGATGCATTTAATAATAAATGTGAAGATACTTTAGATGTTTTTTATAATGATTATATACCTACATAGGCTATGACATGATTGAGCATTTAAAATTAAAATGTCATACATGGAATTGGAAAACATTATGCTAAATGAAATAAGCTGTGTTAGTCCGTTCCTGTTGTTTATAACAAAATACTTGGAACTGGGCAATTTATAAGAAAACAAAATTTATTGCTTACAGTTTCAAATGATGGATGTCCAAAGTCCAGGGAACACATCTGATGAAGGCTTTCTCTGGTGGTGACTTCAGTGATGGCAGAGTGTCACACTGTGGAAATGGCGGACTCCTCATTCATTCCCCTTTTAAAGCCCTCGAAACCATACCAATGACCACCATTTTTAATCCATTCACTATAGCATGGTCCTACGGTCTAATCACTTCTTCAAGCAAGACTCTGCCTTTCAATTACCATAATAGGATTTCCCACCCTCAACAGTTACAATGGGGGTTAAGTTTTGGGGGCACACTCAACCCAAGGCATAAGCCAAGAACAGAAAGACAAATACAGCATGTTCTCATTTACATGTGGAATCTAAAACAATCCAACTCATAGAAGCAGACAGTAGAATGGTGGATACAGAAGCTAGGGGAAAGGGGTGATGGGGAGATGATAGTTAAAGGATACAACATCTCAGACAGGAGGAATATGTTTTTTTGACATCTATTACATAACATAGTTAATATTGTTAACAATAGAGTATTGTACATTTCAAATTTGCTAAGAGAGTAATTTCAAATGTTCCCACCACAAAAAAATTAAGTATTTAAAGTGATAAATATGTTAACTACCTTTATTTAATTATTCCACATTGCATATATATATATATCATAACATCACTTCCTACCCCATAAATATGCACAGTTATAAATTGCCAATGTACAACTAAAAATTAAATTAAATTAAAATGTTGTAATTTCAAGATTTTTCTCTCTTCTCCTATTTTTTTTCTGCTAGCTATTTTTTTTGCATCTAGATTCTCTGAATTGTAAGTGTGCTAGGAAGAAGGTAGATGCAGGGCCAGCAGAAAGGAAGGAAGCATGAGCATCACGCTGAAGTCTTTTTTGCAGGTTGAAGATCATGGGTCATGCCCTGGCAATCACTGCTGCAGACACATGGAAGATGGCCCCAGATGGAACTATTGTCGAAGGACTGCTTGGACAGAGCAATCTGGTTTAAAAGGGTCGGTTCTTTTAAAGCCTTAGTTTAATGTAATGTTTTGATGTAATGTTAAAGATAATGCTGGGCCGGCCCGGTGGCGCACTGCGCTAGTGCGCCACTGGGAAGCGCTGCTGCGCTCCCGCCGAGGGTTCGGATCCCACGTACAGACCGGTTCCCGCTCACTGGCTGAGCGAGGCACGGGGGCAACACCGAGGGTTGCGATCTCGTTGCCGGTCCCGGTCCGGTACGGGGGCAACACTGAGGGCTGCGATCCGTTGCCGGACACGGAAAAAAAAAAAAAAAAAAAAAAAAAAAAGATAATGCTGTATTACATGATTTACATCTGTAACCTGAATCAAGAGTTAGATTTTTAACTTTACAAATATGTTGTGTAGCTGATATGATCTTGAAGGGTTCCAGTTCACTATCTTCAAAGTTCAGAGACTATCATTCCATCACTGTGGCTCCATTCCTTCCGGACTTAGAGGTTTCTTAATGATGTAACTTTATTCCTTGAACTTGGAATTGCACCTCCCTTTCTGAATTTCCCATCTAGGGGGATTTCGCTTCACTTTGATGCTGCCAGTAGTCCTTGAGAACAAGTATGGGACTCCCAGCAGAAGCATGGCTTCGAAGGGGCCAGGAGAAGGTCTCAGGAGGAAGTGACAAGGAGCTGACAGAGGAGTTGAGTAGGTTCCAGTGAAGAGACAAGAACTTGCAGGTAAGACTTCTTCTATCCTCACCATTTAGAACTGAAGTATTCCTTCTGTATTTGAGTGAGTGTATGTTACTCTTCTTCCTGAAGGTACTCAGTGACATATTTTAAAAGGTAAGATAAATAAATTTAACCTTAAGAATTGTGATCCCTAGGACATAACAAAACTAAGGCTAAGAAAAAGTGTTGTCAAGGCAGCACTGGAGTGACCAGAGAAAGCAACCACGTTCCTTTTTAACATAATTACACTGTCTCTGTCATTTTGTCATAGAAATCAAATGAATAGGAGGCCAGTGACTAGAATGAAAAACAAAGTCAGAGCCTGAAACATAACAGAGTAAGTAATGCGAGCCCAGTTTCTCCAGTACTGAAGGGTTTCCTGGGACATGGGACTTTTGATGCTAAAAATGGGACAGTCTTCGGCAAATCAAAATGGTTGGTCAACCTAGATAAGTGACAATTTAAATAAACACTGAGTTTGAGAAGACTGCAATAACTTGTCTTAACATAATGAGAGTAGAGATTAGGGAGAGGTGAATTCATAGAAATCAACAGAAGAGTTTATTTTTGTGATAAAGAATAAATGAAGGAACAGTGGCAGAACTTTGCGATTGATGGAACATGAAGAAATGAAGGAGAGAAAACAGTAAACAACAACTTCAAGGTATTAAGCTGAAGTACCCGGAGAAGAAGGAAGGAGGAGAGAGATACCAGCCTCAAAAAGAGAAGAATTTGTTTTCAACCATATAGTTTCGGGTAGTGGTAAGTTTATCTCACCAGAGACACAATTCGGAGCAAGGATGAGAGATGAGGCCTGGCAAAGTAGATTTTGGGATTGACCCCATCAAGTTGGTTGAGCCTTAGGAATAGATGACAATGGATCAGTTCGTGAAGGTTGATGGAGATAAAAATGATTCAAGAATTTAACCTAAAGAGTGCCACGGTTAGCAAGCAGGACAAAAAGTTATTAAGATAGTACGAGGAAAGCTAAGAGATCATGGGAGCCAAGAAGGAGACAATTTCAAGAAAGAAAGGAACAGAAAGCAGGAGAGAATTTGAGGCGCAAGAGAACTGAGACAGGTCCATTGCACATGGTTAGGAAGAGATCTCTGGAGCAATAAAGACCTTTGTCAAGGCTGAAGGAAAAAAGAAGATTTACTTTAGCTGAGCTCTCTTCTAACCCCCTGGTTTTCAGTCCTTCGAGCAAAAGGCTAACTGAAGATGTTTGGGTTGAGAAAGCTGACTTTTTTCAACAGATACAGTCCCAGCAGGAATCCTGGCAGAAGGAAACAGAAACCAGCACAAGGCGGTGGAGCTCTGGGCGATTCTTGATTAATGGCCAATGTAAAGAAAACCTAGAAAGAAGCCAAGTAACAGGATGCAGGGAAATTCGTAGGGAGAGCAGTGTGGGATGAAAAACCATTGCGAAACCAGTATTTGGTCATAGCTAAAAGGCACGCAGGAGAATATGAATTTAAAAGATTGGCCGGCCCGGTGGCGCACTGGATAGTGCGCCGCTTGGGAAGCGCGGCGGCGCTCCCGCCCGCGGGGTCGG
>NW_007731645.1:17269-21036 GCF_000696425.1 Galeopterus variegatus
GGAAAAAAAAAAAAAAAAAAAAAAAAAAAAAAAAAAAAAAAAGATAACTTGTCATTATAAGGATTTATTGTGTTTTTCTCCAACCACTTTTTCAATATTGCATTGCTTACCTTAAGGGATGGGCAAATATGGAATGTGTCCAGTGGAAAATTGCCTTTAATTTTTTGCATATTTTTGAAAGGGGAGTAGAGAACAGTAGTGGCCTGAAAACCCTCAGAACTCTAGTGGCCTGAACTCTGATCCAACAATGCCTTTTCTCTATCAAACCTATTCAATTATAGCCCAAGCATCATATCAAGTATCCAACCATTTGAAAAAAATTGGGTGATTTTAGCTTGTATTCACTGAAATAGCTTGAGGATAATAGAATCACAAATTAGAACTAATAAGAATCAACTCATTCGGTCTTAATAGTTTAAGTAAATCCCTCATTTCTGGACATGAGATTTACTCTAGGTTGTATTTGGAAAGTGTGGGAGAACAGGGTGTGGAATTTATTCAGCTACAAAAGTCCCTTGAAATTCCCTGCAATTTTGTAAAATCTTAGGAGTTCAGACATGCATAAATGTTTGTAAACTCTTTGGAAGGTGACAACCTAGGTTACTACATCTGCTGAAACTGACTAAGTTGGGTTTTCCGTTTAATCCCAAGGGAGGAAACTTGACACAGTCAAAAGTGATTTTGGTATACCAGGCATGGGGAGGTAGAGGAAGGTGAATAAAAACATTTCTCAATGAGGAAGAAGACGCTGTTCCATCAGGGACAGCAAAAGGAAACACAAATGAAGATGAAGTCAAAATAATTTAACCCTTTTCAAATATTTGATTTTCAAAAATTCTATTTTTCTTTCTCTTGTTTTATAGTCCAGCTTAGAGGCTCTTACTAGATCTGTGGACATTCTGTTCTTTCTACATCTAAATACATTTTAGAAATTGAAAAATAAGCAAAGAAGTGATGCAGGATTCCGCATTAATCATTAATTTCAAACAGAAAATGGAATATATGAAGTCAGAGACTAGTGTGTCAAAATGTTCAGCAATCTTGTTAGAAAGTTGTTAGTAAGGTCTTGCTCATTTTTGCTGAGAGAGGAAATAGATTTTATTATTCACACACATGGCACAGTGTGTTCTTGTCTCAGTAAGTACCAAAATCAGATGGGCACATTAGTATTCTGACTAAACTGGCAGTTTCTAAATGTCAAATTGATTTGTTTATCCTAAATCATTGTGCAGCAACCTAATCACAGATTGAACACAGATTTAAACACACGGCATTTAAATAAAAATATGTTGGAAAATAATATCTTAAATTTAAAAATAGGAATCCGTATTCTTTTAAAAAACAGGTGGAAAAATTTTAGATCAGGTCTCTTGCCTTTACAAATTAGACCAAGCACCTTGAGTCTTGAGTGTTCGCTCCCTTGTGCAATGTCTCTTAGCTGTGGGATTGAACAGAAATTTGGAATCAGAGTCCACATGTATCATTTCCCTTAATGTCATTAATGATAATTTATATAAAGAATTGTTTTATACAAAAATAGGTTTGCATTGATATAGTCTCTATTACTTAGGACATTTACTCTAACAGATAATACTCTTGTAATCATGGTGCTATTTATTTATTTTTAATAAAATTTTTTTAACATTTACTTGTACATATTTGTGGGGCACAATGATTTACTTAGGGTAAATAGCATAGTTTTGTACCCTTCAGTCTGTGCTATTTAGACCTTTTCTCTTTTTTTTTTTTTCTGGCCTCTGGCTGGTGCAGGAATGGAACCCTGGACCTTATTAGCACCCCACTCTAACCAACTGAGCTAACCCGCCAGCTCTAGACCTCAAATTCCTTAATGGGATCATGGATATCTACATGAGGTACACAAACTCTGTAAACAGTCATTGAGATTTTGTGCATGTACCATTTTCTGGAGTGAAGCCCCATAGCATTGATTAGATTCTCTTGGGAAAACATGTCTCAAGGAAGTTAAGAATGATTTAGAACATCACATTAAAGATGTATATAGGTGCTGCAGCAGTATGAATCTGGCACTCTGCCCAGGTTAATATTAGCAGATAAATAAAGAGACGTTACCACAATATTAAGCAAAATAACGCAGATCTTTTCATCAAACGAAAATAATAATATGCACTTATTGTTCAATTCAGTGCCAGTGTTTTGCTTCATTTTGTATTAAAACTAACAGTTTCACGTTCTGACGTTAATCTTATCAGAGACTCGTAAACGGCACAGTATGAGAAACGTTGCTTGTGTAACTTCTGCTCCTGCTCTGTTACAAACAGCAAATGTCATTTTCTTACAAACCCACCCCCAAATAATCCTGACTATTCACATTCCTGGAGTTTTCAAAACAGCAAACTCACGTTATCTACACTCTTTTATGTTTTTTATTGGTGGAAGTTTTACTATTTGGCCAAGCACACCCATCTGGACTTCTATTTGTCATTATNCTTAATAATAGTTATCTCCTCAGGAAAGTGAAACATTATGTGTTTGTTGTCTTAATTTAGGAGATGTACATGATAAGAATATTCTATTTTAATATACTTTTTATGGTTGCTTTGTAATATTACATCCTTTTTTCTTTTAAATGCTACTGAAGCTTAGCATGAAATTATCTCAGTGCAGAACATACAAATTTTTTTCTCCCTTTACCAAAAAGTTGCTAGTTGGCTACACTGAATTGAATCTGAGAGGCCACGTTATTTATTATGATTTTTCATTTTCTCCCTGGCCCCTCACTTTGTGTGCAGACTGTGCCTTGGTTTAATCTTCAATGGTGTGTCGTGGCCTTGGACACCACACCAAGCTCTGTGGTATCTGCAGGGATTCAGTTTGCAGAATCCTTGGCCTCTTTACCACGCCATAGCCCTTTTGATTCNCACCCCTCTCCGGGAAGGCAGGCCGAGCTCCCCGCCCTGCACGCTGAGGGGAGCCTGGAGTCGCCCTCCTCTCCCTGGGCGTTCTGGGTTTACCTAGGGAACCTGGGAGGACAGGTCAAGTGGCCCGTCGTGGTGTTTGTATTGGGTATCTGTACTGAGTAAAGTAAATGTGTGCCGTTTAGAACCGGCTTGAGTTGAGCTGTGTCGTTTAGGGCCGTTTCATGAAGTCCTCAGCCTTGAACTCGGAATGCCGTTCTTGAGGCTTAGGGAACGTCAGTGCTCAGCACCCAGAGTTCACGTTCGTCCACAGAACTATCCATCTTCTTTACCCGCGGACACAGAAGCTGTAGAGTAAGGTATTCAGAGATCGTCTCTTAAAATTATTTAAAAGAAATACACTCAACAAAAGTCACTAAGTCGTGTATGGCATCGAAGTGGAAATACTGCTTAGATTTCAGGAGTAAAAATGTTCATCCTGTTCAAACTTTCAAACATTTATGCAAAACTGTATAACAAAGCTTTTAGGTGACCAATTTTGGACTAGTAATGAAATTTACCTGGACGTTTGTATAGAAACACATTTCTTTAATGAGGAGATATGGTCAGATCTTATTCAAAAAGAACTATCTGAATCCTATCCAGTCCCGGGGATGTGAACTGTGTGGCCTCTGATTTTGATACTTTTTCATCTTTCCTGAGCCAGCTTTTAAATTTCTGTCTTCTCTTTGTCCCCTTCAGTCTTAATAATAGTTATCTCCTCAGGAAAGTGAAACATTATGTGTTTGTTGTCTTAATTTAGGAGATGTACATGATAAGAATATTCTATTTTAATATACTTTTTATGGTTGCTTTGTAATATTACATCCT
>NW_007731645.1:21870-41491 GCF_000696425.1 Galeopterus variegatus
CTCTCTCTCTCTCTCTCTCTCTCTCTCTCTCTCTCTCTCTCTCTCTCTCTCTCCCCTCCTCCCCCTCTCTCCCTCCCCCCACCCTTTCTGTGTTCAGAGCCATCTGCTGGTTTTATTCTGGTGTCTTTCAGTGACTGACTTTCAGAACAGAATATTGAAAACACTCTCATGTTGCTCTTTGCTTTATTATTTCCCCAAACATGATATGAACACTGATTTTAAAGACTGGCTTCTTATAGACCATTTAGTGGATGCCAAACATTTAGAACAGAAGCAAAATTTTTAGCTGGATATATTTCTCAGTATTCACAGGTTCAGTACTGTGTGCCTCATTTGAATGTGTTCTCATCCAAATGAATCCTGAAAAACTCAGTTAACTGTAAGATTTCACTGATGGGATACCACTTGTCTTAATGATTTTGAAAAGCTAAGTGGTTATTAACTCATTTCTAAACCTTTAATCTGGATGTTCAAAGCCATATAGATATAGCCTCCAACAACATAAAACAAATGATATTCAAAGCCATGTAGATATAGCTTCCAACAACATAAAACTAATGAAATTGTCCTTTTCGTTGTCTTCTATTTTCATTATAGTGCTTAACACAGTATCTGTCACACAACAGAACACATACTAAATATGTCTTTGTTGTTCAGTGAATGCCACTGATTTCAGCAATTTGAGGGAAGATGTTTTGTCTGTCTTCAAATGTATTTTTATTCCTTCACTGAAAACTTATGTAGTCCCTACTGTGTACCAGGCACTAGACAACCAAAAGAATAATGTGTAGTTCCGATTTTGGAGGGATTCTATAATTATATTTACGTTTAGGAAACTCTCCATTAATGGATTTTAAAGGTTGTTTTTTGTTGTTGTTTTAACTGTATATATATAAAAAAAACCCTTTAAACAGATGACTTCAGTACTGTCTGCACTGGAAAGCGAGTAATGAATAGACCGGTAAGGGGATTGCAACCCTTGGCTTGTTGGCAACCTTTGCCTTGGTGTCGTCCTCCAGTGAGCGCACTGGCCATCCCTAAATAGGATCCAAACCTTCGGCCTCGGCCCTACGAGCGCCGCACTCTCCCGAGTGAGCCACGGGGCCGGCTCTACCCTCTTTCCAATATATGAAGACATTGCTACTATTTCATCATCAAAAGCATATGTGCTTGGCATTATTGTTTCACTGGTAGTGACAAATTTGTCCTGATTCCTTTTATACTTCCTTTTACTTGCCTTTCTGGCTATTGTTTTATAAGTGGTGTCTGTGGCTGTGGAAATGTAGATGCCATCGATAAAATCAAACCAACTGGGGATTCATTTCCATCAGGCTCCAACTAGTTAAGATAATCGTAGCATGATTCACCTATTAAATTTTTTTTTTTGTTCTACTTAGTAAACATAATTGCTATCTATTAATCTGTGTAAGCAAGCAGTACACTGTTGCTTTTCACTGCTTATGGACTCTTTTGAACTTTATTTCTGAGGGCTGCTGCCACCATTATGACCTCATTGGTAAGTATAATTGGCATTGACTTAAGAAAAGATTTGAGTTAATGTGGCTTTTGTTTAAAAGGCTTTGAAAATATGGGTTATGTCTCTTCTGTTCTTATGTAGACTTTTAGTTTGGATCTCAGAGAGATCTGCAGTTTCCTGTTTTTCTGGGTATGTATGGATATGACACATTGTTGAAAATCTTGTGGTTTCTTGACACAGGACTTTATACATCCAAGACTGAATCTTGAAGCTAGAGCGTCCCAGTGCTACAAATGTCATGTATTTAACTTTGTGTCTTATCCCTTAAATAAAAATAAATATAAATATATATGTAAAATGAAATGAAAAATGGAAACTACACCTACACACCCATTCTAGTGCTGCTGCATGCTAGCATCTTTCTTCAGAACTGAGCCTAGCCTGCGATTCAGCATTGAGGCAACTGGTGTGAGAACATTCCTGGACTGTTCTTCCAGGAGTTAAAAGGAAAAAAAGCCCTGACTATGTTGTATTCATTTTTAGAATATTTGGTGAACAATACACAACAAAGAACTTTTATGTCCCTTGTCTATTCTTGCTAGTTTTTCCCATAGTTGTGGGGAAAATTCTCTGCTTTCCTTAACCCATTCTGGCTTCATCAAGACTCCCTAACTCTTCATACAATTATATCTAATCAGTGCTGTTTACACCATCAAAACTCCCTTCCTTCTAGGAAGACATAGTGATCACAGTGTACAGAACTTAATGTCACCAGGGATGCTGAATGATGCTATCATTAATTAAGATGCTCCCATTTTATATTTCTACTTTTTGCTCTTTTGTGAGATATTTTTGTTAGATTTTAAGATAAGTGGATTTATTCCACTTAAAAACAGATGTTTGTCTCTTCAAAAAGTCAAGTAATAAAGCACACTTTTTATTTATTTTACTTCTGTGCGGGCACAAAGATGTTATGTGGGTTGGTACCTTGATCATAATTAGAAAATAAAGATTGTTTTGTTAGGGCCTTTCTTGCCTTGGCTGTGGGTATCTAGCTGTTATCTTGGTAAATGATGATGATGATGATGATGGGTATCTAGCTGTCATCTTGGTAAATGATGATGATGACGACGACGACGACNGATGCTCCCATTTTATATTTCTACTTTTTGCTCTTTTGTGAGATATTTTTGTTAGATTTTAAGATAAGTGGATTTATTCCACTTAAAAACAGATGTTTGTCTCTTCAAAAAGTCAAGTAATAAAGCACACTTTTTGTTTATTTTACTTCTGTGCGGGCACAAAGATGTTATGTGGGTTGGTACCTTGATCATAATTAGAAAATAAAGATTGTTTTGTTAGGGCCTTTCTTGCCTTGGCTGTGGGTATCTAGCTGTTATCTTGGTAAATGATGATGATGATGATGATGGGTATCTAGCTGTCATCTTGGTAAATGATGATGATGACGACGACGACGACAAATAAAGATTGTTTTGTTAGGGCCTTTCTTGCCTTGGCTGTGGGTATCTAGCTGTTATCTTAGTAAATGATGATGATG
The DNA here is from genome assembly GCF_000696425.1 of Galeopterus variegatus. Taxonomy (NCBI): domain Eukaryota; kingdom Metazoa; phylum Chordata; class Mammalia; order Dermoptera; family Cynocephalidae; genus Galeopterus; species Galeopterus variegatus. The sequence continues at coordinate 24,906 of NW_007731645.1, forward strand.
ATGATGATGATGATGGGTATCTAGCTGTCATCTTGGTAAATGATGATGATGACGACGACGACGACGACGATGATAGTCACTCGTGGAATTAACAGTTATTTTATATTGAACCATAAGGAAAAAATGGAGCCAGTTTCAGCATTATTTATTTACTCCCTTAATATGAACTTGGGGTAGATTTTCTGAATGCAATACAATTTCTGCTTTTAAAAAAATCACACTTTCTAGAACTCGAAATATATTTGAGTGGTAGAGTGGGGAATCGTCTGTGTATTGCATGCATTGTTTGTGTTCCCAAGACACATAGGTCCTTTGGGTTATCTTCCCCCTCCCCACCATTCATGCTGTCTGGTTTCTAAAAGAAGGTGTGCGTTTGGTGGTAACAACTGAATTTGATTTTTGTGAAACTAATGTGCAAAATTTGCCTCTACTCATATGTAAAATTTATAGTATTTATTAATTGTATGTGCAGCCAAATTACTGAGTGCTGTTTTGATACATTGGGATTCCCTTGGAATAGGAAGATATGACTTGTAACTTTGATTCTAAGAATATCCTATGAGATATTCTATTTGGAGTTTTCCATGATCAAAGATTACTTAATCCATTTTGGATGAATATGTGTTGTGTATAACTGCGGCCCAGTTCTAGAGTCTGTGGAGAAGCAAAGCATAAATAACTTGGTCCCTGTCCCGGATGTTGATCACCCAGTATAGGCGATAAGTACACATACAAATCAACGAGTATAATAAAATGCCATTTGAAGATACAGAGAGCTGTAGGTATCACAAGGAGAGATGATAATCTATTCTAAATGTTTTTTATAGTATGCGTTATGTTCCTGACAAACACTGAATGTTCAGTTGGTTTTAGGCATTGTCATCGTCATCACTGTTCCTATTATTACTTTTATTTATTTATTTATTTTTGTAGCTGCCGGTTTGGGGATCCGAACCCTTGACCTTGGTGCTATAACACTGCAACCTAACCAACTGAGCTAACCGGCCAGCTGTTAATTACTTTTAAAACTACTACCGTTTCTCCTCCTCCTTCAGTTATTCTTTGGTGAAATTTGGGCCCTAGCAACTGAGATTTAGCCAAGCAGTTATTAACCAAAATTTGTGTTTGGGAGGGCAGTAATACTTATTAATAATTTGGCAGAATTGTTCGTAATTTATTATTTCAGGCCTCTAGAAATTATATTTAACTGAAAGTTCAAACTATTCTGAAAGGTCTAGGAGGAAAGTTAAAACATATTAGGAGATTATATATCCGGTGGAAATCTTGGAGAGTAAAATCATTCCACAGTTGCAACCAAGTTAAGAACATGAAAGTCTCATAATTTCTCACTCTGACAGTTGAGTTGTTACATTAGGCAAACTTGGTACTTTCATACAAACTTAATGAGTTTAAAACCCACAAAGGGACTTGTCAGGAATGGAAAGATCACAAGAGGCCGTCACTCTCATTATTGCTTCTTTGAGCAAGAGACGCTCTGAAGACCACCAGGAAAGCATTTCTAGCTTAGTGTTGGTTCTAGTCTTGGTTTTCAGCTTGGAATGGACAAAGGACCAATACAAAGTGTTGATAGTGGAAGAGATTCTTGTCTGTTCCATGTTAGAGAAGGAGGAATTCTTTTCTTTAGAAGGAAACTCACACATTCAATTTAGTGCTACCATTAGCCTAGTAGAAGGGAAAAAATGTTTTAGAAGAAATGTATTTCCTGTAGACATCAGTTCCTGTCAGACATGGCTCTTGTGTATAAGGAAGGTTTCCATGAAGACAAGGAGCTGGACACCACTGCCTCACCTTCCATGTTTCTGGTTCTTGTGAATGTACCTTTAAAAAAAAAAATCTGTTAATAGTTCCTGAGAGGTGGTGGTAGTGATGGGGGAGACAAGAAACTAATTCACATTTTCAGTCTACTAGGCAAATTATTTATTTAAGGAATACTGGGGTGAGTCCATTTCTATTAGGTGAAAAATCACAAGGTTTTTGTTTAATGGACCTCAGGTGCTCAGAATTCCATTAATCATAATTATTAGCAACACACTGTTGTCATGCCATTATTCGTTCATATATGGCCAATAAATATTATTGTTCTTGGGTGAATATTCATTATATTATAATTTAAAAATAATATATGAATAAATAATTTTTAAATGAATTTCTTCTAAATAAGTTAGTAAATCAAATTTTCACAAATTTCTTTTTTTTTTCCTTTAGGTAGAGAACATCTTTATTGAACAAAATTTTCCCTTTCCTTCAGAAGGTTGGCTTTCTTTAAACAGGGATTTTTTTTTTCCTTCTTGCAGTTCACACTGTATTCACATCAGTAATGTTCTTGGTCTCTTCAAGCAAAGGGTACTTATTATTTATACATGGGGCTCATAGTTCACAGGATGTTTGTAACTTGCTTAGGTACTTGTCTCGATATAATTCAAATGAAAACTTCCTGATAGTTTGTATCAACTTGGGTATGCATTCCTCTGGGAAAAGCCTGTGTCCAAAATTTCAGGCTACTCTGTATAGACTTATTTCTGCTTTAATGATCATGTTAAACACAGTTTTATATTGGTGTTTGAATCAAACAGCAATGTTTAAGTGGTTTCTTTAATTCTGTTGTAATTTGAGCAATCGTTTAGAAGACATTTTTGCTCTTGACTTAGCAAGATCTGTAAGGAGCCTGGGGTGAGCTTTGACACCCTATTCATAGAGCTTATAAACATTCTATGTTTTGTTTCTGGGCAGCCTATGCAAGAAAATAAAATCAAATTGGCTGTGTTTAACCAAGCAAAGTGAGATTGCTATTTCATTTCTTAGGGTTGGCATTTTGCATTGATCTGGTGTTTTTTGAAGGAATTGATAGAGTAACAAACTTCATTCAAGTCCGAAGCCTGCTGAGATTTCAATTCATTGATCACTTTGAAACAAAATGGCACTCCTGAGTGTTTTAGTGAGTCTCAGCTTGGAGTAAGTATTGAGCCTTGGCCGTGTGCCCTATGAGGATGTGCCAAGTGATAAGTGAGATGCTCTCCTGGGTCACAGCTTAGTTTTTTCTCTTTCAGTGAGACTTGGTTCATGAGTTAAAGGTCATAGGTGATTGAAAAAACTTAATTTTTAAATTAGTTGTTCTTTAAATTATTTCACAATTTAAAATCTTGAATTGCAGTGATACTTTAAAATGTTTATGTGATTATAACTGGCCAAACCCATACTTGATAGAATTGCCAGTGGTTCCCATTTGGAGTCATTTTGAGTGACCAAAGTATTTCTAATAAATCTGTCAGGTTTATCTTATTACATTTTTTATTCATTTTTTGGAGAACCCATATATGTTCAGAGTTACTTTCCTACCAAATCCTTTTCTCTTTGGCTTTTATCTATATTATGAACTTAAATTAACAAATTTGGAAGAGAAGCTAAAGGTCTTTTTTTTTTTTATTTAGGTAGAATCGTATTAATATCTTTTACAAGTTGAGGTCTGTGCTGTTTGAATAATCTCTGAAACTTAACTGTGCAATTCTTAAAAGATGAATGACTGAACCAAGTGGGAGAACTGAAGAGATTCAGGGTGAAGAAGAAAAGATTACAATGACTTTTATTTATTTATTTATTTATTTTTCCTTTTTGTCTTTTTTGTGACCGGCAACGGATCGCAACCCTCAGTGTCGCGCCCGTACCGGACCGGGACCAGCAACGGGATCGCAACCCTCGGTGTCGCGCCCGCACCTCGCTCAGCCAGTGAGTGGCCGGTCTGTATGTGGGATCCGAACCCTCGGCGGGAGCGCCGCCGCGCTCCCAAGCGGCGCACTGTAGCAGTGTGCCACCGGGCTGGCCCTACAATGACTTTTATAGTCTTCTCAAATGGAAGGCAACTGCCTTTGAACTAATGGTACTTATAGTTCCTTGTTATGCAGACAAGGAGCTCCTCCTCCTGTACTCTCATATGCTGTCCATTCTGATTAGATTTTCGCAGTGGAAGAAAAAAGAACCCTGAGATCACAGCTGCTATTCTGCATGGCAGTGGCTCTCTTCACATTTTGGGGGAATCATGAATGTTTTGTGATGAAAGCATGTACCCTCCCAACATACACAGTTCACTTCCATAAAAAAGAAGGTGCATCTGCATGTAAACTGCGTCCCCCCCCCAAACAATTTTGTGTAAGATTTCTGGAAGTTCAAGAATCCTTGAATTCCAATCAGTGGATGGCTAGGGTTTCAGGAACCCAGGATAAATACCTTGCAATACAGAAGCCATTTCAACTTCAAGGAAAAATATTTTAGGAGAGAATCCTTCTAGTTGATTGATCCTTTCATCTTGCTGATATAAAACTGCTGATGGCCTCCAAGGAAGGGCTGAGAACCATCCCAGAGGTAGGTTGCAGTGGGGGTAAAAGATCTATGACAGTAACACAGTGATGACCATTCTCGCTCGTGCCATGGTGAGAGCAGTTCTCTGGCCTCAGAGCAGCCCTTTGGACTTTAGTTATTTCCAGCATCGCCATCTTTCTTTCCTCCAAATACTCAAGATTCATAGACCGTAAGTGTCACTGCAGGGCTTTGTCAGTTTTTAAAGTATAAAATAACCTATAGCTTTCCTTTTTGTCATGTTTGTTTAATAATGTGCCTAACGAATAATAGGCAAAGTGAGGAATTTTAAAGTTGATTACTGAATTTTTTGTCTTTTGTAACTTGCTTTATGAATGGTTAGGATTTGTAATGTTTTGTTGCAAAAAAGCCCTTTTTAAAATGCATCGCATTTGTGGCATAGTGGTTGTGTAGGTGGAGTAGGACTGTGTATGCAGTATTCATCAGGAAAATAGCACAAGCACATTTACATGCCAGTGAGAAACAATGGTGGGTGTTGATAAATTTGTAGTACTAGAGCTGTGAAAACATATCCTAGGCTGGTGCCTGTTTTAAACTCTCCCGAAACTTAGAATTTCACCTTTAAAAAAAATCAGTTTTTCATTAATTGATTGATGTAAGACTTGGTATCCTGGAAATTCATTTGGTTATTTCACAATAAAGATAGAAAGACAGTGTTGTGGTGGTTGGTTTTGCATTACAAGCTCTAAACTTAACAATATATTTTAAACTGCCCTATGATAAATTCCTGAAGCTTTGGAAGTGTTCATCTCTAGCCATCCTGGACGTGGACAGTTACTGAGTTCCTGACACTACGTAGATGCCAAGCACAGCCCTAGGCAAATTTGGAAGGGAAGTAAGCTCCTGAGAATGACATTTTAGAACTCTTTTTATAGGTTAAGAAACTGAGGTCTTGAGAGGTGTAACTCATCTGAGGTTTGACAGCTGGGCACAGAACGATAAAGATAGAAAGACAGTGTTGTGGTGGTTGGTTTTGCATTACAAGCTCTAAACTTAACAATATATTTTAAACTGCCCTATGGTAAATTCCTGAAGCTTTGGAAGTGTTCATCTCTAGCCATCCTGGACGTGGACAGTTACTGAGTTCCTGACACTACGCAGATGCCAAGCACAGCCCTAGGCAAATTTGGAAGGGAAGTAAGCTCCTGAGAATGACATTTTAGAACTCTCTTTTTATAGGTTAAGAAACTGAGGTCTTGAGAGGTGTAACTCATCTGAGGTTTGACAGCTGGGCACAGAACAAGACTAGAATCCAAGCATTTGACTTGGAGAAAGCACTGATTTAGATCAGGCCATTCTGCTTTTGTGAAAGCAAATCATAATCACTATGAAACACTCTAGAATTTTATAAATGGGGATCAGAATATAATTTAAACTTAAAAGTTTTGGGATTTTAAGGTTTCTTGGAAATTAATATGTTTGGATAAGACATGGTAGTAGAAAGACATTCTTATCGCGTGAACAATTTTATTAAATGGCATACTTTTACCAAAAAATGGGAAAATATAGTCTCAACCTTAAAAAATAAGATTTTAAGTATGGGTTCTAAGCCATTTAAAGTCATTAGGACTTAAACCTCATAAATGGTGCTTTTAAACAAGTAAGTTTTGTTTGAAGTGCTATTGTGTTATCTTTAAAAAGCTGTTTGAATTTTTTACTTTTTCTGATTATCTTAAGTAACAGATGGCTTGCACTTAGTTCAGTGAACCAAACAAAAAAAGAACAGACTTTGCATAAAATTTCTGTCGGTAGTGCATTTTATCTCACTGAAATGGATCACATGAACTTTTTGAATAATGAACAGCATATTTACATTATTCTGATCTTTTTTGCTGCAGAGTATAAGAGAAATGTGAAGGACAAACAACCTAGCATTGTCACTTTAAAAGTTATTTCTGTAAATTATTTGAGGTATTTTTCTGTTCTTACTGCACTGCTAACTCTAGGTATGTTGCGTGCCCTGTGTACTTTTAAAAGTGTTAAATTGTTCCGATGGCTTTGTAATCTAAAGGCACTATTTATCCCATTGAACTACTGGAAATAGTAGTAAATTAATTTTTATAAGGATTTTAAACCCTAAACAAAGCCTCACAAACCCACATCATTTCTCTAAACCCAGTTTTGAAAGTACCTGGTACTGTTGAATCTCTTTCTTGACTTTCTGCCGATTGACCGTGACCAGCCTCTTCAGTTGCCAGATAGCTCTTGCGGTGTGTGGTGGTGAAAGGTGGACGTGGTGGTGGTGTAAGTCAGACAGGATGCTGTTACTGAGGTGGAGGTGTCTCCCAGTGATGAGTTCAGACACCAGCAAGAGTAATTGAAAGTTCAAGCCATCTGTTTTAAGAATGGCCCTTTACCACATCACATCATTTTAATGCATTGCATATTAGACCAGAGTAATCACTAAAGTTGAACTATGTAATTTCACTTCTAACTTTATTTGCATGAATCAGAGATTTTAGGCTATTTTCAAGAATTGGAAGAAAAGTACTCATTTTATTGAACTAAGTGTCATTTCTGTTGAGTAAAATAAAAGAAAAAAGAAGCAAGAATTTTTATTCTTTTTTTTTTTTTTTTTTGCCCCCAACAAAATGATGTATTCTGTAGTGCAATGTTTTACGATAGGGAAAGTAATTGTTTTGTAGTGTTCATTTCAACAGAACACCTGCTGAAATAATCTCCTGAATTGAATATCCCACATCTTTAAAGGCATGATATATGATAGAACTAGCTTTAGTAAATTGTGAGATTCTAGGCTCGGAAGAAGCCTATACATTTAATTTCAAGCAGAACTATGTCTGACCATTCCTCATAGGTATGTGTATTATGTAAGAGTAAGCTGGCCACTGTACGTATGCAGACATATCTGCAGAAAAGTCTAAATTTCCTGACTGGTAACGTAAATCACAACATTTCCATATTTAAAATCAATAAAATGTTGAGGGTATAACTGTAGGGGGAGAAAAATCAGCATTTTCTCCTTAACTTCTTAATCCCCGGTACTACAATGTTGATTTTTCCAGCTCTTTATTTTAGTGCCTAGGAAGGAAGGAAGGGATTGGAGCACCAGAGGAGCTCTCAGTAGCAGGGAGCCCATTCTCATTTATTATCCCTAGGTTTTCCCACCAAGAGCTTCTTGACATCTCTTCTGACCACACCAGGTCTGATGCCACTCACAGATGTAGAGACCCTGCTATGTAGCTAGGCTATTCCTGGGTGGTGGCTGGTTAAGATAGGATAAGTTTAAAATCTGGGGAGCACTTACAGCATGCTCCAGGTTTTTTCTCCCTCTTCCTCCTCTGTTCTTTTCCTTTTTCTTCATCTTCTAATTTTAAGTGTAAATGGAAAAATTAGTTAAACCTGAGCCTAGTGCTCACCGGAGACTGAACTGTCACGGCTGAGGTCTTATGTAAACCATGCTCTGGGAGCTTCCCTTCACCATCAGCTGTCCTTGGCATGTAGGTTGTATTTTCTTCCTTGGATAAGATCAGCCTTGAAGGACATTGTTATGTGTATGTGGCAAAGGCTTTGGGGAGTATGCTAGTGTGCAGGGAACCGGCACACTGTGCTCTGTTTGGAGCACAAGAGAGATAGCCTGCTGTGCCCCCTTCCTTATTCTTTCCTACACACCTTTTCCCTCCATCCTGCCTCCCAGGACTAACTTTGGGATAATTGACAACGATTTCACAGTATAAAAAAAAAATGAGGGTGGGAAATATACTTCTATAACTTTCTAGAAAGTTTTCACCCTCATCCATTTATACCATCATGCTAACTTTGCAAGGAAGATCTCCGTAGTTACTCTAAAAAGGGCCAATGTTGTGTTTTCTTGCCTCTCTCTTGGTCTTCAGTTTTAGTCATTGCTTTGTAATAACTTTTAAATGGAGCTAGAAAAGGCTCAGTGTATGATTTGAGTTAGTCTTATACAGTTACTGCCTTTCGAAATCCTGTTATTACCGGTTAATACGTTTGTTATACAGATTATTCACAGAACAGATAGATTTCAACAAATTAGGTTCATTGAAGGAATATAATTTGTCTCTAAAGCATAAAGCATTACGTGTATATTAAAATATTTATTACACTTAAAAAACATTTATTGGCAGAGTAAATTTTAGATCAGACTTTTCAAGGATAATAACCATTTTATAACAACTTACTGTTACAAGGTATTAAACTGGGGGCTTTACAAAGCCTAAACAACTCTCCTAGCTGAAAAAATTTCTCATTTACAACTTAGATCCTGAAAGTAAAATTTAGAGAGTTGGAACGCACACTTGGGCCACCGGAGCTTATGTTCTTTCCACAAACCACCTCCTGACAAAGTGGCACATGGAACCAGTGATTTCACAGCATAATCTGCCATTCTTTAAGCAAGTGATCTTGTTTAGGAATCTTTGGCTTGATGATGTAAAATAAATTGTATACTTTATGGTTTCATTTTTCTTTCTTTTAAAACATAGTCAGCTATTCAATAGCTATGGAATGCCCACCACGTACAGAACTTTTCTGTGTGCTTAGAATAGACACACAAAAAAGGACATGTTCTTTGAGCTCTTGGAATTTATATTCTAAATCAGATTTACTAGTGTCTCTGTATCCGGAACAGAATAACAAAAGACATGGCTTTTTTCCTAAGGTCCTAGAGACAGAAAATTCAGCATTTATCCTTAAAAAGAACCCCAAATGGTCTAGACTAAAAAATATATAACCTTTCTCAACCTTCATAAGGTGAGTATTTTCCTCTATTTTTAAGATTTTTATTTATAAATACACACAACACAAAATTTACCATTTTAACCATTTTTAAGTGTACATTTCAGTAGTGTTAAGTACATTCACACTGTTGAGCAACAGATCTTTAGAACTTTTTAATCTCGCAAAACTAAAACTATGTACCCATTAAACATTTCAGTAGTGTTAAGTACATTCACACTGTTGAGCAACAGATCTTTAGAACTTTTTAATCTCACAAAACTAAAACTATGTACCCATTAAACAACTCCCCACTTCCCCCTCCCCTGAACCCCTGGCAACCACCATTCTACTGTCTGTCTCTATTAATTTGACTACACTAAGTATCTCGTATAAGTGGAATCATACAGTATTTGTCTTTTTATGACTGGGTTATTTCACTTAGCATAATGTCCTCAAAGTTTATCCTTGTTGCAGCATGTGTCGGAATTTCCTTCCATCTTAAGTCTGAATAATTTCCATTGTATGGATATACCACACTTTGTTTATCCATTCATTCACCAGTGGACACTTGAGTTGTTTCTACTTTTTGGCTGTTGTGAATAATGCTGCTTATAAGCATGGGTGTGCAAATATCTCTTTGAGACTCTACTTTCAGTTCTTTTGGGCACATAGCTAGTAGTGGAATTGCTAGATCATGTGCTGATTCTATTTTTAATTTTTTGAGGAACTGCCATACTGTTTCCCACAGCAGCAACACTATCTTACTTTACCACCAACAGTGCACAAGGGTTCTGGTCGTCTTCATATCCTCACGAGTACATGTTATTTTCTGGTTTTTTGATGATAGTTATCCTAATGGATGCTAAAGTGTTCTTATAGTTACACATTTGTTCTAAACTAAAACAAAAACCAAAATCAGGCATTTACCTTAATTTACACAAAAAGAAGTTTAAACTTTTGCCTGGTTATGTTTCCAAGATTTTTAAAGTGTTCATTTATTCTCAGGGTAAGTTGTCTTCTATATATACATCTGTGTAACAGCATGGGTAGAAAAATTTCTGGGCTGATCTAAACCTGCAAATAGCATATAAATATCAAAGACACATAATAGTCTTGATTCTTCCTACGAGGGTCCATGCTCAGCCCTTATAGAATTGCTTGGTAGTAAAAACACCTCTGCACCTTTGTGAGGCTTTCCTGACCTCATAGAGTCACCCACTGATTTAGTCCCAATTCCCTATGTCCAGGTAAGTAACATAACTGAATGAAACATGTTAGTGCAAAATCATGAGGAATAGTGTGGAACTGTGAGGAACCAAAGAGCAGTCAATTTAAAAAATACTGTGTGTCCCAAAACACACATTGGGAGTTGAGAGCAGTGACTGATACAACATTTACAGAGAACTCAGCTGAGTCCCTGACATTATGGAAAGAGTAGATGTGGAATAAGACTGCAGCCCACTAAACCCACGTTTTTATTGTAGATCTCTTTCAATATGTCAGAACACATTGGTAGATAAAGCAATTCCAGATATATTATTCCTCTCAAAAATATATAAGAGAAAGGAAGAGATTGGTAAATACATAGCAGCTGTTGGTGGAGTCAATCCCTCGAAGCTGTCTTGTTCAAGAATTTAAAATTTTAAGTTTTCCAGATTTCCTTCTTAAGGCTGCTCTGAGTGGGAAGAAAATACAATTTTGCTTGATAGAATGTCTTATCCCTGCTTCTTAGATTTCATAGTCATTTCTTAGCCTAGCTTCACTGTCCTTTTATTCAGCCAAAAATGCTTTCTTGTAAAAATGATCAATTAAGGCCTTATCTCCAAGAAGATTCTGCTTTTTAAAATTTATGAATCACAACAAATCACACTCCTTACGTCTTGAAAGCATAATGGTGATAAGAATGAAGTCACTGAAGACTGAGATAAATTTTACTGACATGAAGAAGATAATTCTGTCATTGTGGGGTCTGCATATTCCTAGTATTTGGTATTTTCATTGTCTGGGCTAAGTAGGTAAACGGTAGAGCATTTCTTTCTGGCCTTGTAGGAAGTTGTTTTATGTATGATGGGTATGTACATTGGTAGAGCTGTTATTAAAAGCAGTGCCTGTTAATCTGAATTTAATATTCCATATAGGGGTACAGGGAAAGGGAAAGAAAGTGGGATTTATACTTGTTAATGTTAAAATAGGTTAATTGCATCAGGTGAACCTTCAAATTTAAGGAAGGTTTACCAAATCAATATTTATTTGATCTGAATAGTGGATATGTAATGCTGTAATGCCCCTTGACACTTTTCCAAAGTCATCAACAAGGAGAACATACCTTACAGTTTTTAAATTTTCTAGTCCTTGTGAACTCAAACAGTGACTGCCACTTTTCTGGAGGATGTTGAGTGGGGGGAGGTTTTGGCGCTATGGACTTTAGTGTAAACTACCTACCTATAATCTGTTTGTACATATGCTGAGGCCTGTGAGCTAGGCTTTGGTTTTTCAGCCACAAAAAAGAAATCCTATCACGAAATCATAGAATCTGAGTTGGCAGATACCGTAGCTCGTACTCTTTTAGGTAAAACCGGTTCCACAGAATTTCTGAATCACCTGTCCTCTGTCTTAAGTAATAGAAATCTGACACCTTTGTTTGTGGGCTGCTGCTTATGGGTTAGGCCCTCTTTTTTAGGGAGGTCTGCATTTTATTGGGTCAGTATCTTACTCTTTATATTCTTTATTCATAGTTTTGTCTTCTGGGTTAATAGAGTCATTGTCATCTTTTACATTGCCATTCACACACACAGATGGTCTCCAACTTACTGTGGTTCAACTTAAGATTTTTCTACTTTGCAATGATGCCACGCAATACACATTCAGGAGAAACTGTAGATCGAGGACCCATACAACCATTCTGTTTTTCTCTTTCAGTACAGTGTTCAAAATATTCTATGATGAAATAGGCTTTCTGTTAGATGATTTCGCCCAACTGTAGACTAACGTAAGTGTTCTGAGCACATTTAAGTCAGCGGGTTAAGTGCGTTAAATGCATTTTTGGCTTATGATATTTTCAATTTATGATGGGTTTATCAGGACATAACCCCACTGTAAGTCAAGAAATATCTGTGTAAAGAAAGTTATCATCTCTTTTCTAAGTCTTTTTTTTCCCCTGAGTGAAAAAAAGCTAAATATATATAGAAATAACAGCAGTTTATGTTTTGAAAACTCTTTGCTGTTTGTCAGACACTGCTCTTGTACATTTAATCTTTACAGTAGTTCTGTGATGTCTGTTTCAAAGATGAGAAGACTGAAACTCCAGTGACATGCCCAGAGACATATGGTTGCTAACTCTCAGAGCTTAGTGGCTGGACTCAGAGAAGGGCTATCTCTCTGGGCCACAGCTAAATCCCTGCTTATTATACCTGAACATCTGCAGTTTCTTTAATTGCTCTTCAAGTGATGACGTGGTCTCCAGACCCTTCACCTATCCTAATAACTCTTCACTGGACTTATTAGGTCAGCATTTAAGAAAAAGATGGTGACTATAACCAATAATTGCCAATAATTTATATTAAATTATTGGAGGTTTTGTAGCTAGAAAAAAATGAGTTTTAATATATGTTAGAGTTTCTAATACAGATATATAAGTAGAGGTGCTTGTCTACTTATTTTTCTTTGTCCTTAAAAATTGATTTTGTCTATCACTTACGTTCTGATAACTGTTACATTTTCAGTCTTAAGGCAGTAGTGGTTTGTGAATTTGAAAGGTTAGAATCTATTGGAGATAAAGTTTTACAATTCCAAAGTCTTTCAAATATGTTTTTGGTAACATCTTGAGTGTTAGGTCGGCTGCTGAGAGCCTGAGAATAGCTAGAATTGTGCATTTCTCATTGCTTATAGGTTATGTGGCATAGGGAAAAGGGCATGGACTTTGGAGCTAGACAGACCTTAGGTTCAAATCTAGCTCTGTGATTTTTGTGCCTCAAAATCTCTGAGTTTCAATTTCATCATCTAACGATGGGATATTTCTCCTGAGGTCATTGGAGGATTAAATAAAGTAATATATGTCAGGAACCTGTTGGTATTCTACAGTTGGGCAATGAATAGTTTTGATTAATATTTTTTATTTTCATATCCCAAAGTCTGGAGTAGAATGGACTTGCTTAAAAATGGAATCCCCTTTGAATTACTCCCCCCCAGGCAATGAATAGTTTTGATTAATATTTTTTATTTTCATATCCCAAAGTCTGGAGTAGAATGGCCTTGCTTAAAAATGGAATCCCCTTTGAATTACTCCCCCCCCATATGTTAATCTCAAATATTTATTCCTTTTTCTTTTTCTTTTTCTTTTTCTTTTTGCACAACATCCAAAACTAAAGGAAATAGTTTCCTGTAACTCCATCGATTCTCAGTTTCTCTACAGTGTGCTATATTGAGCCAGATGATGTAATCATTAGCTAACATTGGCTTTTAACCAAACTGTGGCAACAATTTCTTTCCTTAAGGCACACTCTGGATAGTATTTCATCTCAGTTTAGAGTGTGTACTTCATAACTGGACTATTTATTGATAGAGAACTGCCTGTGCTTTACTTTCTGGGATGTGGTAATTAGCAATTTGCTCATTAGAGCATTTTGTTTCCTCAGCCTAGGAAACTTTTGTGGGAAATTTTGAGCTCTCAAAGAAAGTTTATGCTGGTCTCTTTAGATGGCAAGTTCATGCTTGTTTTTTTAGATGGCAGTAACCAAACAAAAACTTCAGTGGCTACTACAAAGTAGAACCATTAGCAGAAAAAGAAAGTTGTGTGTTTTTTTATTGTAAGACTTTATTACATTGCTTTTGAAAGGCTAATGCGTATTATATCCTATTATGGAGAGTCAGACAGAGTTGATTTTGTGTCCTGACTTTGATATGTACTAGTATCTTAGTCTGCTTGAGCTGCCATAATAAAATACCATAGACTGGGGTAAACAGAGACATTTATTTCTCACAGTTCTGCAGGTTGGAAGTCCAAGATTGGGGTGCAAGCATGGTCGGTCTCTGGTGAGGGCTCTCTTCCTTGCTTGCAGATAGCAGCCTTCTTGCTGTGTCCTCACATGGTAGAGAAAAGAGTGCCAGTTTTAGGCTCTTCCTCTTATAAAGATACTAATTCCATCAAGGGACCCCCAACCACTTGACCTCACCAATTACCACCCAAAGGCCCCACCTCCAAATACTATCACACTGCGGGTTAGAGCTCCATATGAATTTTGGGGGATCACAAACATCCAGTTCACAGAAACTAACTAGTATGTAATATCTCTAAGCAACGGTTTTCTCATCTGTAAATTAGAGATAGTAATAGTACATACCTCGTAGGGTTGTTGATTTAGTTAGGTTAATATATGTAATGCACTTAGCCTAGCTCCTAAAACCCGGTATGCCCTGATAAATGTTAGCTCTCAGTACCAGAAGCAAGTCATCGATGGCAGTATATTTGTGTACATTTTATGAACATGTCTCATTATAGGAGCTTACCAGAACTCTTCTTAAATTTTAAATTGAAGATTGAATTCTCATTAATCAGTATCAATGAGAGTCTCTCTCTTTCTCTATATTCTGCTGCCATTTTCTTTTTCCAGGATAACTGCGAGTTTCCTGTCTCTGAATCTTGCTCCTTCCAGCTCTGCCCCTTGTTGGGCTCTTCCTTTGCCTCTGATGATGCCTGATATGCAGGTGCTTGTTTTAGTTGCCTTATGGTTCTCTGTTCTCTGCTTCAAACCCTTTAGACTATTTCTCCAGCTTTTCCCCTGCCGCTTCATCTTGTCTCCCTCATTCACTTCAAAACCACTTATATAAAGAAGAGAGTTTCTCTGGGTCTTCTGAATAAGGGTGGTCAGGTTCCTAAGATGAAGGTTCACAGTCAGCTTGCTAATTGCTTAAAATATTCTCTGCGATCTCTTCTCCCTAAAGTCTTCCAGAATGATTCAAGAAGAGCACCCTGCTGCTGCTTCTATGAACACTGGGAATAGATTGAATATCATTGTCTACCAAGAGACAGTAATTGATTGAAACATCTTATTGCCCAACAAGAAGTTTGAAAAAGAAGAGTTTTCTCTGAGAAGGAATTCGTGATTATCATAGTGAAACACATATTAAAGCTATATCATACTTAGTTGTGAATGCTGTTTGCTACAAATACTTTGTTAAGTAACAAGTATTTTAAATCTTTAAGATGCATAATTAATAGCAAACATGTTTTAGGAAAAAATCATCAAAGGTTGAAACTTTCTTATTGTGGCATAAGTTCCAATCAAATGTATTTCAAAGCAGAGTCATCACAAGCTTAGGGGTTTATGAGAGAGAGTGTGTGTGTGTATGAAGATACTTCAAAAAGTTCATGGAAAAATAGAATTAAAAGATTATACAAATCTTTCCATGAACTTTTTGAAGTACCCTTGTGTGTGTGTGTGTGTGTGTGTGTAAACACACACAAACATACACATCCTTTAAAATTTAAAAAAATTAGTACTTTTTCAGCACAGAATTTACTTTCACTTTGAAAAATTAAAAATATTTTAGTATCTTTTTCAATTCAAAGTTGTGTGTTAAGTTCCAAAGGGAGGAGTTATATGAAAACACATAGAACAGTTTCTGCCCCCCAGGTTTATCAAATGAGCATATGTTGGATGGGGTGATAAACCAAATGCATGTGGTACTCTAGTCTAGGGCACAGGTGATGAATGCCATCCAGAGAGGTGTCAACAGGATATTATGGACTCTCAAAGGAAGGAGGGATCATTCCCACTTGAGAGGACCGAGAGAAGTTTCATGGAGAGAGTAGGATTTGAGAAGGACCTTGAAAGAGGAGTAAAAGGGTGTCTACAAGTAGAGATAAGATTAAGAAGACATTCTTGATGGGGAAACAGCATGAGCAAGGACTCTGGAAAGTATGGGACCTGCTGGCAATTTAGTACACATTTCTCTTTGGCCAAAGTAAGGTGGAATGTAAAGGATTTGTGGAGGGGGAAGGGAAGAAGAACAGGAATAATTGTAATGACTCCTATTTATTAAGTGCCTACTGTGTGCTAGACACTTTTACACACTTATAATAACTGATGTAATCCTAGGGGAGATAAATCTGGAAATACAGATTGGGGTCATGGTGAGAGCTTGAATGATGGGATATGGAGTTTGTATTCTGATCGGCTGTGAGGTGTCTGAATTGCAACAAGGAGTAACTGGAGCTCCTGTGAAGTGAGGACCTTGGGGTGAAGTGGCATTACATCAAGGAGAATGGTGTTCACTGAAACTTCAGATTGAAGGAATCTGGAATATTAGAAGTCCCCATGAGCAGTAGTGTTAGTATTTTCCTATTTGCACATTTTTAAGTCTTCAAGAAAGAGGATATATTTTTATTTATTTATTTATTTATTTATTATTATTATTTTTTTGTCTTTTTCCGTGTCCGGCAACGGATCGCAACCCTCAGTGTCGCCCCCGTACCGGACTGGGACCGGCAACGGGAT
>NW_007731645.1:42491-71685 GCF_000696425.1 Galeopterus variegatus
CTCGCTCAGTCAGTGAGCGGGAACCGGTCTGTATGTGGGATCCGAACCCTCGGGCGGGAGCGCCGCCACACTTCCCAAGTGGCGCACTATCCAGTGCGCCACCGGGCCGGCCCAAGGATATATTTTTAAATAGAGTAGCGTGTTTATTTTTAAGTATTTTAAAAGCAAATAAATTCTGTGCTTTGAAGTTATTCAAAGTTTTAATCTTGGGCTAGGATATACTCATATGTTACTGAAATGACCTTTGGTAAACCTATTTCAGGCTTAGCATTCTTTAGATGTGATTTGATTTTGAAAGAAAACAGGTAGTACCAGTACTCTCACTGATTTGTTGATATCATTGATTAGGCTAATATATGCATTTTTTCTATTACTTTTTTTTTGTAGTCCTTGAGCCTTTTAGGATACTTGTCTTATAGGAAAAATATATTTAAAATGTGATATTGTATATTTTGATAGAAGGATGTCAAGGAAATTTTTATATTTCAGAAAAATGGAGGGAAATACTTGTAGAGCTCAAGCAATATTTGGTATGTTTTGTGTTTTTCCCACATACAAAAAAGCTTGTAAATAGCTTATGCTTGTTCTCTGTGATTGATGGCAAGAGGACATAGTGTAGGATTGTAAGAATTTACATCAGATTAATTTGGCAGGATTCTGATAGTTCCTTGACATTTAATTCTGGGCATGCGGTCTGTCTTGTTCATTTGTGTGAACTTCTTGGTTAAGGAATTACACTGAGGGAGTTAAGCGATTTCTTCCCACTAATCCCCGCCTGCTATCTATCAAGTGCCTCTGGAATTCTATTCCTGGACCAGACCACACTGTGAAGACCCTTCCCAGAGGGGAACCAGGAGTCCCAGAGAGGAGCTTTTTACTGGACTGTGGTCTCTTTTCCCCTTTTTGGCAGTGAGTTTCTCATTAGCATGGGGTGCTGAGATATGCTTGGCTAAGGAAGAAATCCCACGAGGCAAAGCCTTGAAGAAAACTCAGCTCTTGGGTCCATGTCCAGAATGATGCATTGCTAGTACAGAGCAATTGTAAAAGAAAGAAATCAAACCCAAATGTGGAGGCAAGTTTCTTCATGCTTTTATTTCCCAAGTTAAAGTTTTCTGTTGAGCAGCTTCCACGGGGAGGTATTACCCAGTAGCCATGCTTAAGGAAATTGTGCTTAGGAAGTTCTTTTAACTGATGCTACAGAATATCATTGCAACTGTGCCCTGAGTGACTGTAGTGGCCGCAGCAACACAGTCTCTTAGGCAAGAGGAGGAAGATGATCCAGGATATTATTGGGACCTTAGAGACTAAAAACCTTACTGGCCACAAGAAGCAAGGCTGAACATTTGTCCTTGTGTGTACTGTGCACTCATCTGTGCCACTGTGGTCAAGGGCCAAGAGGAGAGATTGGGCAGGAGTCTTACTACATTTTATCACATTTTCTCAGACGATATAGTAGAGAGCACTTCTTGTCTTCAATATCTGCTTCCCAGTTTTCACCTGGGCATATACAAAAATACCCAAAATAAAGACTAGGCTCTCTGTCTCCCTCGAAGCATACATTGGACTAATTCTAGCTAATATCAAGTGAGGGAAGGTGTCCTTTGTGACTTCTATGAAGTATCCTTGAAAAAGGGGATCTTAGCTTCTGGTCAAGATGGTGGAATAGACTGTCCCCAGCATCACTCTCTCTCACAAATCAACCAGTTTACAACTATTAAAGAGCAACGGCAGCCAAGCTGAGGCCAGTAGAGCTCAGGGGAAGAGGAGGAGAGACCTACGGAGTGCATGAAGGTGGGAGAAGCCACATTGAGAGAAAGAAAAAACTGCTCAGACCATTTTGAGCCCTGGCCACTTCCAGGCTGGATCTGCTGAGCGCACAGAGCAGGAGCTGGCAAAAGCTGCAGCTGTGCCCTTCGGATGACGTGGCTTGGAGGCTGCAGGGGAGAAGAGGGCTTTGGTGGCCCCAGGTCAGCACTAAGTGTTCCCACAGAGCCACATAGGAGCAAGGAGCTGCAGCAACTGAAAAAAGGGAGCTACTCAGAGGCTGGTGAGTCATCGCAGGGGACCGGTACACAGCCTGTCCTATGGGAAGTGTATGCAGCACGGGTGGTGGGGGCAATGGGGGAACACTGGGGTACAGCATAGACAGCTGATCTGCACTCCAATCAGCATCGGACCACTCAATGGAGACTGGTCAGGAATATAAAATTGCATGGGGTGCACTTTGATGAAAAAACTCAGGCCCAGACCAGAGTTTACACACAACCCAGGTGCACTGGATCTCACTAGAACCAGAAGTGCCTGTAAAGTCAACCATTAAACCCTGAGCTGCACAAAAAGCCTTCCCTAGGGAATCAGCATCAAAGCAGCAATTTAGCTCAAACACGGAGCTCTTCTTTGTTATTATTTACCTGGTTGTCCTTTCTCCATCTACTTCCAACATTTCCAGGTTCTTTTGTTTTGATGTATCTCAGTAATAATATATACTCATATAACTAGAATTTTTAAAAATCCAATCTCATATTCTGATTTTAACTTGAAAATTTGTCAATCATGTTTACTTTGATTCTTGATATTTTAGACATGTTTCTATCATCTTATTTTGTGTTTTATATGTGCCCCATTTCTTATAATCTTTTTTCTCCTTTCTTGCATTATTAGGAATGTATTTGTTTATTATTCCATTATTTTCTCTACTTATTTGAATGATATGTACTATATTTCTAATCTATTTCTAATCTGAAATTTTACCATGTGTACTTTAAAAAAGTTTTCCAGCTCTCTTTCCTAATAATAAAAAGCTTTGAACACATGAACTATGATTAACCTTCACTTCACTTACATGTAATTATTGTGTTTCATTTTTGTTCATGATTCTGTCCTCAGCTGTATCTATGTACTATTTAACTCATTCAGTGCGTTTTTAATTTCTGTGATTATATTTTTCTAGAAGGTGTATTTGGTTCTTTTAAAAATCTGCCTGTTTAAAAATATAACAGTAATAATAATTTTTTTTAAAAAGGTAAGGGGGTCTTCTCTTCATCCCTTCCTACTTTGTACTGACTGGAATACAGGTGTGAGGGCTGGAGTTTGAGGAGATTCTTTAGTCCATGAGGTTAATACTGTATAGGGAGATGGCCTTTGTCACTGATCCTGGGGCGCCCAGGCAGGTGGCCTCTAGACCTACCTGACATGACAGTGAAATAAGCTTCTGGTTCAAACAGTGTTGTCTGGATCATCTGTCACTGACAAATGAACTGAATCATAATGAATGCAGGGATTTTGTGGTAGTAGAAGTAGAAATTAAAGTAGGCAGGGCTGGCCCCATGGCTCACTCGGGAGAGTGCGGCGCTGGGAGCGCAGCGGCGCTGGGAGCACTGAGGCCGCAGGTTCGGATCCTATATAGGGATGACCTATATAGACGGATGCTATATAGTGTGCTCACTGGCTGGGCATGGTGCGGGCAACACCAAGCCAAGGGTTGTGATCCCCTTACTGGTCACACACACACACACACACACACACACACACACACACACACACACGAAATTAAAGTAGGCAAAAGACATTTAAATTTTCAATGCAGAAGAATTTCTTTAATAGTGGATAGTATTAAAAACTAGACAAGTTCTGGGATGAAGGTATAAAAACATTCAGCACAGTTATATTAGGGTAGCTTATATGTAGTTCTTTTTGCATTAAAGTGGGACATTTTAACTTTAAGTTTTTTCTTAACCTGCTATTCCATGAACGCTATAAGGTTATTCTGAATTTCTTCAGTATATTCATAAGCTTCCAAATGTTTGGGTTTTAAAGTGGATTTGTGCTTGATCTGACTGACCGGTCTGCATTGTGGTCAGGTTTGTATGATACAATTTCCCTTGAAATTTGCTTTATGGCCTAAAATTATATCAATTTTTGTGTATGTTGCTCATGGGCTTGGAAAGAGTATGGATTCCCTAACTGCTAGATGCAGAGCTCTGTGTGCATTCATGCTGTATGTTTACTTGTGCATTTGTTTATTGTCTTCCATCTAGGATATGATTTCCATGAGGTCAAGGACTTGGTTTTGCTCAGTGCTCCGTCACCAGTGCCTAGAACAGTGACTAATACATGGTAGATTCTGATTACTGTTCATAAGTCTAATTTAATCAAGTTAACTGTGCTGTTCAAGTCACCTATAGTGTTGATAATCATTTGTATTTTTAACATCAATAATCAAGGGTGGTACGCTGGAATTTCTGACTGTGGGCTTGCATTTGTCAGTTTGTCTCTGCAGTTTTTTCAGTTTTTGCTTCATGTGTTTTGAAGCTATTTTATTAGTACATAGAGATTTAGAGTAATTTCTCCCTAATAAGTTGAATCTGTTCTCAGGTTGTAATGGCCCTAATTATTAGGTGGTTAGCCTTAAAGTCTATTATATCTTACATTAGTATAACTACCTCTGCTTTCTTTTTTATTAGCATTTACCTGGTTTTTTTTTCTGTTTACTTGTTTTTAGCATTTATCTGGTTGTTTTTTCTTTGTTATTATTTACCTGGTTGTCCTTTCTCCATCTACTTCCAACATTTCCAGGTTCTTTTGTTTTGATGTATCTCAGTAATAATATATACTCATATAACTAGAATTTTTAAAAATCCAATCTCATATTCTGATTTTAACTTGAAAATTTGTCAATCATGTTTACTTTGATTCTTGATATTTTAGACATGTTTCTATCATCTTATTTTGTGTTTTATATGTGCCCCATTTCTTATAATCTTTTTTCTCCTTTCTTGCATTATTAGGAATGTATTTGTTTATTATTCCATTATTTTCTCTACTTATTTGAATGATATGTACTATATTTCTAATCTATTTCTAATCTGAAATTTTACCATGTGTACTTTAAAAAAGTTTTCCAGCTCTCTTTCCTAATAATAAAAAGCTTTGAACACATGAACTATGATTAACCTTCACTTCACTTACATGTAATTATTGTGTTTCATTTTTGTTCATGATTCTGTCCTCAGCTGTATCTATGTACTATTTAACTCATTCAGTGCGTTTTTAATTTCTGTGATTATATTTTTCTAGAAGGTGTATTTGGTTCTTTTAAAAATCTGCCTGTTTATTTTGTTAGTCTCTTGTTTTAATTCATTTTTTAAATTTGCTCTTTTATTTCATTAAACTTTTTCTATGTATTATTCTGTATGCTTATCTGAGATTGCAGTATCTGAAAACATGGGGGCTTAAATATGTTGTTTCTATTACATATTGTATTTTACTTTATTATGTAGTAGTTTATTTTATTGTCTGTGTTTGGAAAGTTTTTATCATGAACCCATATTTTGTTGAATTTAATCTGTAGGTATCCTGGAGGGCTAAATTTGGGTGGACTTTCCTCTGGAGAGAATTTGTATTTGTATATACAGATATATTAGGAGGCTATTTTATTGGGTACACAAAAGTGCCACTGACCTGGGCCACTTCAGTTCCCCTTTGTCCTGCCCTAGCACAGCCTGGGTTCAACTCTGTCATCTTGAGGAGGTCCCGAGGCTTTGCCTTACATAGGCGTCTACCTCCTTCACATTAGATCCTGTCCTTTTGGTTTCCCTGGGCTTCCCCAGAGATACCTTCAGGGAGCAAGAGGAAGAACCACTGAGCCAGAGGCGCAGTGATCACCTAGGTAGTAAGTACGTCTTTTCCTTTCGGAACATCGCAAGGTGCCAAGTATGGTTGAGAATAGCTGGAGACAGAATTTCAGTGTGATAAGTCGTGTGGTAATACCACAGAGCGCTAGGTGGAATCGGGAGACCTAGGGTTTGAGCTAGTCTCATGCTGTCTGTGTGCCCTGGAAAAAGACCCTGGGCCTCAGTTTTCTCCTTTAAAAGTTACCACCTGTCTGTTTTCTTCTTAATTTCTGAATCTTAATTTCTATGTATCTACAATCTTTTTAAATAAAAGTAAGTGGCTTTTATAAATGGATTATTTTTTGGTGTTCCACTACATGCTTTCAAACACCTGTCTTTGCTTTATATTATAATAATAAATTGACAACAACCACTACCATTCATTGAGTACCTGCTCTATCATGAACCCTTCACATATGTGTCTCATTTGTCACATTCCCACAGCAATCTTTTGAGAATGATACTGTTACCTGCATTTTACCAGTGAGAAAATGAGGATCTGAGAGAAAAACCCATCTGCCCACCTCTGAAGTCCCAGGCTCTTCCTACTCTGGGCTGATTTTAGTTCACTTTTGTCCCTTACCATAGGATCAAACGAGTATGGATGGTAATTTGATAATTGCCCTTGATTCTCATTAGGATTTTTTTTTTTCCTTTTTGTCTTTTTTCGTGACCGGTAACGGGATCGCAACCCTCAGTGTCACCCCTGCACCACGCTCAACCAGTGAGCGGAGGGGTCTCTATATGGGATCCAAACCCTCAGCCGGAGCGCCGCCGCGCTCCCAAGCACCGCACTCTACCGAGTGTGCCACCGGGCGGGCCCCATTAGGATTTTTTAAAGTGCCTAATTTTGCATGAGAAAGTTTGCTCCTTAAAGTTCTGTTTGACGCTTACAAGATTAGAATAATTGTTTTGTTTTTTTCTTTGTAAAGGGGCAAAAAGAGCATTTGCCTGCCCCTTTCCTCTTTATCCCCACCTCAAGAATCAGTAAAATAATTGGCTGAAAGATTTATGCATTTATGTACATAGTAGTGGGTTTTGCACCTAACTTTGATTTTTTTTTTTTTTTTCTAGCAGGGATAAAAATGCAGAGCCACGATATGCAGTCAGGAACTAGTTCTTAGCATATGTGATTGATTTCTCTGTGCTTACTAGCTTTTTATGGTGTTTAACTGTTGGAAGTAGAGAAATTACCAAAAATTATTGATTGGGCCAAGAGTCAAGGATAACTCGGTTTAACTCTATCCCTGCATCAAGATAAAGTGGTGATCTAACATGGAACCATTTTCCCATGTATTTTTCTCACATTTGTGTTATTAAAATTATCCTTTCAGCCCAGCAGAGAGATTTGCCCTAACTTTATAAGTTGAATAATATCCTTCTCTGGGTGTCTTAGATGTGCTAGGGTCTTGATCTTCCTCATTAGACGGGATATTTTCATTTTGAGTATTTCTCTATTTAAAGAAAAACAAAGTGTTTAGAAGTATTTTTTTTAAAGGGTAACTGTGATTTTATGGATATGATTTTATGGATTTTATGGATATGTGATTTTTATAGATATTTTATTAATATGTTTGACCATAGTAACCACTTTGCGATAAGTGTATTAAAACATCATGTTGTATACCTTAAATATATACAACTAAAATTTTAAAAAGCACACAGAAACAAGCAGTAGAATATGAAACAAGAAGGTGGCCCAAAATCCTAGTTGTAATTAATAGTGTTTGTTGCATTCTCTTTTCATTCCTCAATGAATGATCTTTGCATTCACAGAAGAATGTCCTGGAAAAAGGACACTAGGCAGATAGGATTTGGACATGTGAACTGCAGGAGTGGCAAGAGCTAAGGGAGGCACAGTGATAATCCAGAAGGATTTTTTTGCTAGGATTTTAATTTGACAATGAGCTGTTTACCTTTAAATTATCATGTTGGAATTCTGCATGCTCATTAGTGATTGGCTGTGTACGAGTTCGCGATCAGGCTACATTAAGCAACTTGCTGGTTAGCACCATAGATGATGAAACATTGTTTTGCAGATTCCAAACAGGAACATTCCTGCAAGCGGGATTTGTTGAAACCTTCCTGTGAAAGATTTTTAAACAAACTTGGTCTTTGTTGACATAAGATAAATGAAATAGGGAGGCTAAGTAGTAAGAGTTTGGGAGGTTCAAAAAATTTGCACAAGCTATACTTTTCTGGTAATATTTATAAAATGTTTGAGTCTTGGTGACAGGAAAATAATTTGTTATACCTTAGAACGTTCCCTAGAAGTCAGATTTCTAAATATTCAAAGAAAAATGTGAATATAACTCCATGGACAGTAACCCTAGAAGGTAATACAACAGGTCTTCACAATCTTCATGGAAGGATTCGTGTTATCTTTCGATTCTGTTTTTCATGGACTTTCTGAAGTACCTTTGTACTGCTTGGAAAGAAGAAAAAACAAATACTGTCAAAATCCTAATCAAATAACAAATGCCCAGAGTGAGGAATGAGAGGGGCAGATATCAGGAGGATTCGATATCAGCCGATTCCCATCGGCTGCCATGGGAATTCATTTGAGGAGTTCAGATTTAAAAGGTAAAAGAATAGTATGAATTTGTGAAGGTATGAATTTGTGAAGAATAGCAAAGAAATATTTGAGTTGAAGCTTTATGAAATACTTAGTCATGGAGGTGAACATAAAAGGGGAATTTTTATGTCGTGGTTGATTGCAAGAGGATACAAAGAGAAGCCAGCTACTACCTCCCTTTTGTGGTTTTGTCTTTACAAGAATGGCCATCTGTCTGGAAGGATAGAACAGATAACTGAAAGGGAACCTGAAGCCCACGTTGGTGAGAGAGATCCTAGCTGCTTTAAACCAGTTCACAGTTTCAGGCCTGGATGAATTACATCTTGTGATAATAAAAGAATTTGCAGATTGCATGGAGTGATCATCTGTAATGTTGGAGGTGACCTGAAGTCCAAGAAAGGGAGCAGAACAAAAGAAAGAGGCAGTTTTACCTTTATTTTCAAACTAGAGACCAGTGTAGATTCTGGAAACCACAGATCAGAGAGCTGGACACTATTCACCAGCAAAATTCCAGCAATTTGTGGTATGTACTTGGAAAGGAAATAACTGATCCCCAAAAGCATCATGAGTTCACCAAGAAGTTATGCCTGATGAACTCCACACCCTCTTTTTACGTGGTCATTAGAATGGTGGATTTGGGAAATTTAAAGATAGTGTATTAGGATTTCAGCAAAGGAAATATGTTGTGATAACGTTGGGATAAGCTGGAGAGAAATGTGGATGATTTCTGGTTGGTTGCGTGATATACCCAGAGTGTTGGTTAATGGGTTGATATCAACTTGAGGGACATTTCTGGTGGCATGCCATGGTGTTCTGTCCTTGGTTTTGTCAGATTTAACATTTTTTAATCAGTTACTTGGATTAAGATAGAAGACATGCCTATCAAATTTGCTGTGACACAAAGATAGGTAGGGTACTTAATACATTGATTGATGGACTTGTATTACTGTATGATCTCAAATAATATGACACTTAAATGCTGAATTTAGGTTTTAAAATAATCAGTGAGACAAAATAGAATCAAGGAGACCACTCTATATAGATATCTTTGAGAAAAAAGACCTGTGAGGATTTTAGTTGACTACAAACCAAGTATGAATTGCTCATTCACTCATTGAACAGATGTTTACTTCCCTCCTATCTATATTTCAATCACTGTGAGGACACTGGGGATGCATCAAATGAATAAAATATAGACCCTGATTTCAAGAAACTTATAGTCTAAAGGAGTGTATTAATTTCCTAGGATTGCCGTAAAAAAGTGCCACAAAGGGCCGGCCTGTGGCTCACTTGGGAGAGTGCGGTGCTGATAATACCATGGCCATGGGTTCGGATCCTATATTGGGATGGCCGGTTAGCTCACTGGGTGAGCATGGTGCTGACAACACCAAGCCAAGGGTTAAGATCCCCTTACTGGTCTTTAAAAAAAAAAAAATGCCACAAACTGGGTGGCTTAAAATAACAGAAATGTATTGCTTACAGTTCTGGGAGCTAGAAGTCAAAAATCAAGGTGGCGGCTGGGCCATGCTTCCCCTGAAATGTGTAGGGGAGAATCCTTCCTCGCATCTTCTAGCTTCTGCTGGTGGCTGTCAATCTTTGCCGTTGCTTGGCGTGCAGCTACATCACTCCGATTTCTGCCTCTGTCATCATATGGTGCTCTTCTCCGTGTCATATGGCCTTTTCTTTTATTATAAGGGCGCTGGCCGTATTGGATTGGGGCCCACCTTAATGACTTCATCTTAACTTGATAATACCTTCAAATACCTTATTTCCAAATAAGGTACCAGGATTTAGGATTGTGACATATCTTTTTTGAGGGACACAATTCAACCCATAACAAGAAATAAAATATATGTTCATTCAAGTCATTGACTATAATTATGATAAAGACAAAAATGATATAAAAATACAGAGTGCTGTGAGGGTAAGTAATAGGATGACCTAAATTAGATTGGGGGAGAGTGTCAGTCAAGGGTGATTGGGAGCTATCCAGGCAAAAAGGAGGAGGAGTAACTTTCCAAAAAGAAACAACAACTGTGCAGAAAACCCTGAGGCAATAGGAGGATTAGAGTTCTGCAGAAGTTAAAAGGAAACCCAGCGTGGCTCAAGGGTCCAAGGAGGAAGCCAAAGACGGGCTCAGGAGATAGCCAGGAGTAGATCCGGCCCAGCTTGTACACCATGTGCGGGAGTTTGAGGTGGCTACTAAAAACAAAACAAAAAGAATTAATAGACTGGAGGAAGATCATAAGCAAGTTAGACTCTATACTTGCTTGACCACATCTGGAACCCTTTGTCTTGTTGGGAGTGTCATATTTAAGTTAATGTTTTTCTAAGTGTTGTTGTTATACTTGGATTTAATGTATTTATCTGCAGAGAGAGAAGTCTTGGGATGATAGTCATTTGGAATTATTTGGATGAGAAGATTTTTCTGTATTTGCTCTTAGGGCAGAATTAGACCAGTGGGTAGGAATTATAGGAGGAGAGTTCCATGAAATAAAAGATCTTCTAGCAAAGAGAGCTGCACAAGGAGAAAACAGGATGCCTTGAAACTTAACGACGCTCCTGGCCTAAAGACATGGCCTCCTGGCAGAGATAAAAAAGATGCTGTGGTGCAGGTGGAGGGGGGACACTATTTCCTCCAAGGTCACCCCTAGGAGAAGTATCCACTAGGGCTTCAAATGTAATATTAAGATTTCTTAAATATATTTACATGTACTTTATAATTAAAAATTAAGAGCATTAAAAAGGCTTCAAAATTAAATGTCACTGGGGGATTGTTAGATAACTGAGTTCATTTAAAAATCTCTGCAGAATTATGTAGACACTTTAGCCACCGTCTGCTCAGCAGCATTTGTCTTTCCCGGCCCTGCTGCAGCTGCAGTGATTGTCCTCTACCTCGCATCTGGTACAACCATCTCGTTTCCTTATGTTCTCTCAGCTGCCCTTAGCTGATTTGTTCTGTCAAGCTTGTTTCTAGGGACCAACTGCCAGGTAAGCCACCTAAATCCTAGTTAGAAGTGATGGTATGTAAACATGCGCGTGCTGTTTTCCACCAGACAAGCTTTACCTTCACTGGGGAGGAGGGAGCAAGAGGCACATAGGATAAGCAGAAGTATTATTCTTACCCAAGCGCCACAGGACCCAGACTCTTCAGGGGCGCTTATTCAGAGAAGCACTGACCAGCTGCCTAAAGTGCAATTAAAAGGAATTTCGACCTTCACTGCTATCTCTGAAGGAGATCCCGCTTGTGTTCCTCACCAGCACTTCTCCAAATCCTCTTTCCTCTCGTCACCACTTCTCTCTTACCTGGTGGATATTCTGGAGGGTCCCATTCTTTAGACTTTTCTCTGCCCATTAGCCCTTTTTTATATAAGTCAGCCTGGCTTCTTGGCTTTCATTTTTCTAAGTTTTTTTTTTTTTCCTCCTCCTTTTTTGAGTCAAAAGGAAAGCTCAGGAGCTGACAGAGAAGGCAAGAAAGAACCTTTGTGCTGTCTCTCTGCTGCAGCTCAGGAGGCCTGGGAGCCAGAAGGAGGTGGAGGGTAAGGAAGTGTGGGGCCCAGGAAGCCCACAGGTCCGTAGGTCTTATTACCTGCGTGTGGACAAGCAGGCAAATGCTCTAAGGGTGTAAGATGGACAGATTAGATTACAGTGCTCATGTGAAGAATAGTGAATTATGAGGCTGAGGCCAGATCACGGGGTGGTTTTGAAAACCAGGCTGAAGTGTTAGAGTTTTTAGAGAAGTTGGCAGGAGGCAGAATACATACAGGTATGAGTAACTATATTCAAAGCATCAAAAATTAAAATCTCATTTTTTTATATTTCATAATTCTCTGTTATTTTAAAGTATGCTAATATTTATAAATCTTTCCAAGCACATTTAAAACTATGGAAACTATGTTTGACCAAAATAATTCATTTATAAATCTTGATACAGCATGATTTCAAATAGTTGCTTCCTTTCCCAGGCATCATTTAAAGTGAAGGCTGGGAAATAACAGTTCTGGTTTCCCGGACATAGCTGGAATTCAGAGCCTAAGATACATTTCACTCTCTGCATCCTAGTGTTGAATACCACGAAGGTCAATTAAACAGCTCTTTGTAAAGAAGCAGCAAAGAGTGTGGGCATGAAGGCAGTTTATTTTTCTTCTTATATTCTTATTTGAATAAGTATACTGTTGCCATATTGTAATACAGAGCCATTATTATAAAGGCTTTAGAAGAGAGAAGGCTGAGTTACAGATCAAATTTTATTTTGGGGTAACAAAAAGATTAAAAATGAGTGTTTTTAAAAAGAAGTTTGACAGACACATGGAGCAGTGGAACAGAATAGAGAACCCAGACATCAACCCATGTACTTACAGCCAACTGACCTTTGACAGAGGCACCAAGAACATACAATGAGGAAAGGACGGTCTCTTCAACAAATAGTTCTGGGAAAACATCCATGTGTAGAAGAATGAAGTTAGACCCGTATATCTCACCATATACCAAAATCAACTCAAAATGGATTAAAGACTTAAATATAAGACCTGAACCTATAAAACTCCTCCAAGAAAACACAGGGAAAACACTTCAGGATGTAGGACGAGGCAAAGACTTTGTGAATAAGACGTCAAAAGCACAAGCAACAAAAGAAAAAATGAACAAATGGGACTATATCAAACTAAAAAGCTTCTGCACAGTGAAGGAAACAATCAACAGAGTGAAAAGACAACCTACAGAATGGGAGAAAATATTTGCAAACTAAACATCTGAGAAGGGGTTAATATCCAGAATATACATGCAGCTTAACAGTACAAAAACAAATCATCCAATTAAAAACTGGGCAAAGTTGCTGAATAGACATTTTTCAAGAGAAGACATACAAATGGCCAATAGGCACATGAAAAAATGCTCAACATCACTAATCATCAGAGAAATGCACATCAAAACTACATTAGACTCATTATTATCAAAAAGAATAACAAATGCGGGTGAGGATGTGAAGAAAGGGGAACATTTTTACACTGTTGGCGGGACTGTAAATTAGTATATCTGTTATGGAAAACAGTCTGGAAGTTTCTCAAACAACAATAGATAGGACCATCATACAGTCCAGCAATCCCACTGCTGGGTATATATCCAAAGGAGTGGAAATCATCATGTCGAAGGGATACCTGGACTCCCATGTTCATCACATCTCTATTTACAATAGCCAAGTTATGGAGCCAACCTAAATGTCCATTGACAGATGACTGGATAAGGAAAATGTGACATGTATATGCAATGGAATACTACTTCACCATAAAAAAGAGTGAAATTCTGCCATTTGCAGCAGCATGGATGAGCTTGGGAAAATTATGTTAAGTGAAATAAGCCAGACACAGAATGAAATATTCTACATGTCCTCACTCATAAGTGGGAGCAAAGAGAAGAAGGGAGGGAGGGAAAGAGAAAGAAAACAAAGAAGGAGAGAACAGAACTGTGGTTACCAGAGATGGGGGTGGTCATTGAGACTTTGGTTCGTGGACACAAAGAATGGTTACATATTGTAATGGTGAATATGCTAATTATCCTGATTTGATTATCACATATTGTACACAAGTATTGATAGTCAACTCTGTACCCCACAAATAATTTTATCAATTATGTTTCATTTAAAAAAAAGTTTGAGAAACTCCATGGGCTTTAAATTTCTTCTTAAAATTGATCAATGATTACCAAGTAGTTTTTAGATGATGAGATCATTTGAATTTTAAATTATATAGCAATGTAAGCTATTGCTACTCATGATTTAAAAATCAAAAGACGTATTTCCAGAAACTTCTGATTAAGGTTTTACAGATTAATATGATTATTTTAAGGACCATTTTTGCTATTTATTAGGAAAATAACTACAGTCGCAGTTAAATACACAAAATTTAGGATCTTTTTCCAGGAAAGAAGTTGTTTCAAATAAAGTAAGAAAAAGAAAAATTTGAATTTTTAATTGATTTTAAGCAGTGGCTGATTATATAAACTGTCAAAATTTTAGAATGAGTTTTAAATATTATGGATATTGCTTAGTTATTAAAAATTCAAAGTTGGTTTTCTTATGTGTATTCTTTGCTCTAAGGAGTAGCTAAGCAGCATTCAGCTTTTTTTTTCTTAGTGAATTCTAGAGTGGAATAATGGATGAAGAATCAGATTAGTTATGGCTCTCCCCAGCAAGACTTCCCTGCCGACCCCAATCCCAGCCTCAGTCTGAATAGGGCGCCCCCTCCAGTATGTCCCAGTGGTAGCCCAGGCTTCCCTTACTCGCAAACATCTAGCATGCTATATGCTGATGGCCAGTTTACTTGTCTTTCTCCCTCTGCCTGTATCCTCCTGCCCCCTTGAATTTTGTTTAGAAATTGCATTTAGACTATTTTCTTTTTGAAATTTCTAGGTCTCAGTCTTTTAGAGAAATGGGCAGTTTGTTGAGTAATTGATAGGTTGAATTTAGTCCATGCAATAATATATTCAAATTAAGACAAAATCTGGTGAAAACTTAATTGGAGAAATTGTTCATGGTGATGGCATATTAGTAATTAGAATAGAAATGTGACAAGAATGTCAGATTTTAGTTTTAAGGACCTCATCATTTCAAGTTGTTTTAATTTTTCAAGTTGTTCTTACCTTGTGTATTCTAAACATAAACTTTAGAGGCTTTGAATCATAGTAATGAAGAACTGGTACCTTTTACTTGCTTTCTATTACACACAATAGGAATGTTTTATTCAGATTTATTTGAATCTAATATGAACCTGCAGACTTCTGTCAGTCAACAGCAGTGTTTCAGCAATCTGCCAAGATGCTATTGATATAAATGTCTGGTCATACCTAGTGTCTGTATTATAAGAAGTACCAAACCAGAGTATGCTTTTCTTTTTTCTTTCTTTTTTAAAAAAATTGAAACATAGTTGATTTTATGTATTTGCGGGGTATGGAGTTGAATATCAATACCCGGGTACAATATGTGGTGATCAAATCAGAATAATTAGTATGTTCATCACTACACAATGTAATCATTTTTTGTCGCCCTTTGCCAATTTCTCGCTAATACCTCTCCCTCTCCCCCTTTCCCACCTCTGGTAACCTCAGTTCTGTCCTCTCCTTTTGAAAGTTCAATGTGTTATCATGATTGTTGTAGCTTTCTTTCTTTTTTATTTATTTATTTTGTTTTTAGCTCTCACTTATGAGTGAAGATGTGGTCTTTCTGTTTCTGGCTTATTTCACTTAACATAATTTTCTCTAAGTTCATCTGTGCTGCTGCAAATGGCAGAATTTCATTCTGTTTTACAGCTGAGTAGTATTCCATTGTGTATATATACCACATTTTTCTTACCCAATTGTCTGTCGATGGACATTTAGATTGGTTCCAGCTCTTGGCTATAATAGTAAATAGAGCTGCGATGAACATGGGAGTAGAGTATGCTTTTCAAAATTGAAAATACAGCTTCAGAAATGACCATTTTTCAAGAAATGACTTTGCAGCAAAACCATAAACCATAACTCAACTCTTGAACTTGAACTGAAAACGAATGTGAATTTTTAAGTTCCTTTTTTGCCACAGTTTGACAGAAGGAATTTTGCCTAGCATTGAAACAAAAGGGATTGAATTCTAACAATTAACTACATTAGTTAGCTTTGGGGAGGATGCAAGGTCGTGGATTGAAAGGCTGTTTGGGAAGAATGATTAGAGAAAATCAGTGTTCCAGAGTATTTCTCAGTTCTTTGCCTTCAGACCAAAAGAGCTTTCTTGTTCTCTTAACAC
Source organism: Galeopterus variegatus (assembly GCF_000696425.1). Lineage (NCBI taxonomy): Eukaryota > Metazoa > Chordata > Mammalia > Dermoptera > Cynocephalidae > Galeopterus > Galeopterus variegatus. The sequence goes on from NW_007731645.1 coordinate 58,513, forward strand.
CCTTCTAGTCCGTGCACATATTTCTAGCATCTTTAATGTGAAATTCAGCTACTAACCCAGAAATAAGTAAAGCTGGCTTCCTGAGCCCTGGCTATTTCAGAAAGCAACGGAGCCTCGGTTCTTCTGGATTTCCTGGTGTCCTTGAGTTAGCTCTGACTTGTGCGGACGGACAGCAGGTTAAAAGTGGAACGAAGGTAACATTGGGCGTTTGTTTTTAAAACAGTTGCATTCATCTTTTTCAACAGTTTCTTTGAGAAGTCATACAGTATGAATCACCCTTTTGTAAAGAGGAGCAGTGTGGATGCCTGTTACCACAGCAGATAGCCACCATAAAATTCAGCAGCATTTATAGGAGGGTCACTGAATTGCGGGAAGATTTGATTGACAGTAGTCAAACAGATCGAGAGATTTAAACTTCAGTAATCTAGCAAGCGCACTCACCTAAAATACCTTGTTTCATGACAGTTCAAAGAGCTTGACATAGAAATTTTAACTGTATTCTAGAGGCACATATTTAAAGTTTCTATGTGTTTATTTTCCCATCGTTAGATACGAAGCTGACCCCGTTCCTCCCTCTGGGTCTGCCTGCTGGGGCAGCATGGTCTCTCATCCCTGCTGTCCTCCAAGTAGTGACAGTCTGCCTTCTCCTGCTGGCCTCTTGATCTGCATGACTTCAGACAGAACACTTTTTTACTTTTTTTTTTTTTTTTGAACTGCTAAGAAAGACTTTATTAATAAGGTCAGGGAAGGGAGAAGGCAAGGAGCCTGGAGATGGACACACTGGTACCAGAGATTACAAGCAGTAAGAAACATGTCATTATAACTTTACAACATATAAATAGCTTGGGTCAATCTGTGCTTTCTCGCAGCTGGGCACTAAGTCTCCTCTCCTGCAGGCTCCCGCCTTCCCTCACATTGCACTGTTCATTGGGTGGCTCTGGCCCTGGGACCTGGTGGTAGAGATTAGAGAAAAAAGGCTGGGCAGACCAGTCCCGCTCTCCATCTCTTCATGCAGTGGCCTGTGCCTCTCATCTGCTTGGGTTGCGGCTGGTATGGAAGGACCACTCCTTCAGGGGTCAGGCCAGCAAAGGAGGGGTGAAGCAGGCCCTCCTCCAGTGTGATGGGCTGGGCAGGGTCAAATTCTCACCTCCTCATCGGATCAGATAGCTGCACATGGTCCAGGGAGTCTTGGAGCATGTAACTCTTCAGAGGTTTGCAGTTCTTTGTATACCGGCTGTAAGAACTGTTCTCATCCCAAACGAGGCCCCCCTTGTAGAAGTATTTCTGCTTCCTGGTATGGTGGATCATGTGTGATGGGATGGGCCCTAGGATCTTCTCCATCGTCACCAAGTGCTCTTGGTTTTCACGGGTCTGAAAGATCATTGGATCATTTGACTGATTCAGTCATTGTGTTATTCAGAGTTTCAAGAACATCTAATAGAGTGTAACCAGACTTTGAATATTTCACCCTGAGTCACATGTCTATCTCTGGTCCAGATACCTGTGGCTTGCGGGTGGGAAAGCAGTGCTGGGGGAAGAGCAGATTCTCTTGAGAGGAGGTGTAAGCAGGTGTCAGTGACGGGGACCCCTAGGAAGGTGGCAGTGCAGCATATGGCTACAAAGAGAGCTGCAGAGTCCCACCTGCTGGGTTTCATCCCTGTTTCCGCCACACACTAATTGGGATAATGGCAAACTGTTCTATAACTCAGTTTCCTCATCTATACTATGAGATTAATGGTAATCCCGATCTTATAGGGATATTGTGAATATTCGTGAAAGAATGAATAAAAAAGTTCTCAGATCAGTGTCTGGCATATGGTAAGTGCTCAACAAACGTTTGCCATTTTTATTGGTAGCACTTGTAGATTAGTGACCGTGTAGCATAACTTTGGAAAGGGTATCTCCTGATGTTTGCAGTGGCACATATAGAGTGACTGGTCCTAGCAGTTTAGGGAAAGGGAACAGGTCGTACCCTATGGCATTCGGAGTGATTCATTAGCCAAAGATTACTAAAGACCTCATGGGAATGGGCGCCAAGCTCTTTGACTGTGAAAGCAGGTTGCTGACTGGGCACGTACTCTGGTTACCAGGGTGCTGAGAGCTTTACTTTCTTCATTTCAAGTTTTTCTTCTTCCTCTCTTCCCCAACTCTAAAAACAAAAGGTGGACACTTACTTTTTTTTTTATTGCTCTGCATATGTTTGAGACAAGTAGGTATGCCTTACTCCTGCTGTATTTTTGTTAAGTGAATTCCCATGTTTTAAAGCACCAGTTGCTTTTACAAACCTCCCAGAATTTTATATCAGCTGTTTATTTATTGGATGTCCTTAGGAAAAATGCTTGCCTGTGTCAGAAATTTTGAAATAATACATTTTTAATCTAACTTCTTTTGTCAGTACTGATTTGGTATAAAAAGGGAGAAAATATAAAAGCTGGTGCTGTAATGGTTATAACTTTGTAGTGATCTCAGTTGTTTCTTTAATTTTTACTTATGTCTATATTTGTATTCACCTATCTGGAGAAAACTTTGGAGGAAGAAATTATTCAGAAAATTTGATTTGGAGATAAAGTTTTGGACCAAATATGAGGGTACTTCAGAAAGTTTGTAGAAAAATCAAATTACAAGAAAATACAAATCTTTCCATGAACTTTTTGAAGACCACTTAATGTAAGTGAAATGTGCATGAAAAACTATTCTTGTTTTCCAGAAAAATAAAGATTTTAGGTTTGAATGCAAATGCTGTTGTTTTTGCTTTTTGCTAATCAAGGCTGAACTGTTGTTACCATTTCTGACTGTCTTTTATTCTGTATTATACTTTTGATGTATTTATTGAGAAATTAATCTCTCAAAACTAAGTAAAAAGAGTGAAAAAAGTCAATAATTTTGTGTTGTTATGTCCATATCTTATTTTTTCCCATTTACTAAATTATTTAACCTACAGCATAATTTGAAATTTTGTCTTGGAACTTTAAAGTTGTAGAACATATTTGATGTTGGGTTTAGAGATTGCAAAAATCAAAAGATTCAGTTTGGAATTAAAAAAAAAAAAACAGAGACCATAAAGATCTCTGTTCTATATGGTTTAATGACTTTTTTCCCTGTCCGTACAAAAACAAAGTGCAGATGTCCTACCATGAATCTAGCAACCGAAGTGAGGGAGGAAAAAATGGTTATAATTCGGATGAGCTAATTTGTTGAGGATTTGTTGGAATACCTGCCCTACTGGCTTGCCACAGATAGTTTCCCCTGTAAGATTTATTGTCAGGGCCTGTGATACTGATACAGAGGATTAAGTTTGACATTTCAGCCTTTACTTAGGGGAGGAGGGGAAAGACGCATTTCTATGTTACTAAATGCTACATCAAACTTGAACTAAAGCAAAAATCCAGGATCAACTTTTGACTGTATTTAGCAGATTTTGAAAGATTTCTGTGGGTAGGTGAAGTCTGTTCTAGGGTGTTGTCATATCATCAGGGCTAGCGATTTATCAGACCTAAAATTCAGCATTGTCAAGTTGATGATCTGGGTTGAAGAAGTTTTAGAAGGAGATAATTACAAGTTGCTGAGGAAGGAATTTAGCTTTTTGACAAGAATTCACGGGGGCCCTTCAAGGAGTAAGGTGCCTAGCAACTGTTATGCTTAAGGGTGGGGCTGGGTTGGGGTGGGGCTGAGGAAGATCCACAGCTGTCATCGGGCTTATTAAAATCATTCAGACTTTTCTGTGGTAGTGCACATTGTTAATCCCTTCCAGCCCTCCCTTGGCTAATCAGATCTAAACTAATATGTGCATATTTTTCTTCCTTAAGAAAGAGGCCACTGTCTTAGCAATTAATAAAATAATTGATTATTGAAAAAAGATACACATCTATTTCTGGTATCGCCAGAATCATTTGTGATCTCATAGGGATATTGTTTAGAGCCTTTAATATTCCAAGGCCAAGGACGTGGATGTGAGTTTTGCATGGGCCTCTTCCCAAAGTTTGGATCATTGTCCTTTACTAAAAGTATGTAGTTTCATATTAAACACAAGTCCTTGGTCACAGTGGCCATGGCAGGTAGAGGGTATGATGGTGCAGATCCATGGTCTACTCCCTGAAAAACAGTCTGTGCCCTCCAGATCAATAGAGTTCCCTTCAAAATCCCTGCATATTATCTCTGCCTATGTATGTGTGGTAAAAGAATAAATGTGAGTGGTCTTTTTTCCAGCTATGAAAGTGCTTTGTAAAAATGAGAGTAAGGTTTTTACAACCATTTCACATAAGGAGCCTGTCTTTTTAAAAAAATTTAAAGGAAAAGTTATAAAACTTAAAAAATACATAAATCTCAAATTATATCACTAACATTAGACACAAATATCATTTTTTGTCATTTCCTTGTTTCCACACTACTTTCATATAGCAGTGTGTCTCCACAAAAACGTGTTTTACAAAAGCACAAGATTATCTTTTTTCTGTACTATAAACACTGTATGAGATACCTGCTAGGACTTAGTAAATGTTTGCTTGATAATGACCCATTAAATTGACCCAGTATATTTTTGTTCCTTTTCTCCCATTCCATTATATTTCTGCAAAATCAGTTTTGTGGATGGCTTTTGCAATCTGTATTTTACCAGGCTGCGCGTAGTTGGGATTGTTTGCAGAGGACATTGAGTAACCTGTCGTTCTGAGAAGTTTCTGACGTGTGCTTTTCTGTTACTCAAAAGCAAATGAATGCTTGATAAATGACCTCTTTGACTTATTTGCCCAGAGCAACATGGAAAAACTGAATAAAATATAGTAAAATCCATTCTTCTTTAATAGGAAAGATATAGTAAAAATCAGATCTTATCTGATTAAAGCTATACATTTCTATAAGCAGTTCTGTTTCCTATGTCATCTGGAGTGAATTAGTTCAATTTTATATTGGAAGAGATGACTATCACTAATTTATTCATTTGGGTAACTTAATAACGTTTTCAAAGAAAGTTTGGTTGTTGGTTGGCTTGCTTATTCTCTTTCATTTTTATGCTCCTTTTTCTTTAGAAATTTCATAAACGGTATTGTGACCATAACACCAGAAAAAAGGTTTTAAAAAAAATAAAAGCTTTCCAACAATCTTATTCCCCCCAAAAATCTCTTCATTTTCTTTGCTTCTTTCCAGATCCTTTCTTTTTAAATATGGAATAGTTGTAGGATTTGTCTTTTACTCATAAAAGTCAAGGTTATCAAGCATCCCATCATGAGAGTGTTTGATTTCATTAAATGGCAAACAGGTATGCCTCATTTTCTTTCAGTTGTGTTCCTAAACACAACTGAACACGTGTTCAGTTGTGTACCACATGTCACATTTTCACATGATCTCAAGTCATTAGTGAAACGCATTTGGCAGTCATCCCTGATTCTTGATCTTTGTACATCTCTGTTTGCATAAAAGTGCTTAAATGTTACAGAAGCTTGGAATTTAGTAATACCCTCCCCCACCTCTCCCTCTCCCCTTCAGTTAGCCTTCATATAACTTCTACTTTTCACTCTCGTTCTTTTTAAGCAAGACACTTCCCTAACTTATCGTATAGATATGTTATATGAGAAATAACTATTTAAGGGTTAGCCAGTGGTAGAAATTAACACACATTTGATTTATAAAATTATTGATAGGTTTTGACTTTGGAAGCCTGAGTTTTGGCAAAATTGGAGATGTCATATGTATTTGCACAGTTTTCAACAAGCATTTGTAAAGTGCCATGCTTTGGCATTGTTTCAGGTGATGCAGAAGATATTGAAGATGTGTTAAACTTTATTTTTACCGTCAAGGACTTTTCCACCCATTTTCATTTTTCTTTAGGATTCTTCTTATATTCTTTGAGTTAACTGCTTTCAATATTGAGAAGTGGCATTATATTGATGTGTGCATAATGTTCAGCAAGTTAGTTTTATTTACTGGGTTCAATGGAAATTTGATTATTCACATTCCAGAAAGGTTTCTTTCTCTTATGAGCAACAACTCTTTTAGATTTCTTATAGAAATTAGTTCTTATTTTATTTATTATTTTTAAGTAATATAATATTTAATAATAGTTTTAGGTTAAGGTTGAAAAGTGTTCAAAGGTTTGTTTTATAGAATAGAAAGTTCATCCGAGAAGATGTCAGGCTGTGATGTCATGAGTTTAGGTTATTGATGATGAAATGTAATGAAGTTCAAAGGGAATAGCATTCAGTGTTTGCAGGTCATTGTGCAGTAGAAGTGCGATACATGTAGTAAAAGCAAGCATGACTTTTAATTTCTAAAAGTTAAATACATTTAATTTTGTTGATTGGTAAGCAGCAATAGAGGAGTACTATTATATTCCTCACTTATTTCCTCATCTACTGAGTTAATGCCTCTGTAGATAAGGCCATGTAGAGCTTTCTAATTTTTATATTTCTTTTGCACATATGTTGTACATATTCATTGGAGATAAATTATAAGTAGATATTAGCAATATATAATGCATATTATATGAAATACATAGAGGTAAAAATTAACCCACCCCCAAATATAATTGCTGTAAATATTTTGGTATATTTTGTTTTAGACATTTTTACTGTAATATGTGTTTATATATTTTTTCTTACCAAAATCCATATTTTATTTTGTAACGTGATTTCTTTTCAGTGTTAGATTGTTTGGGCCTGCAGGGGGGTGGAATGAGACTTTTTGTCTACTTTATTCATTTTATTTAAAAAAGAACATATATAACACTTGCCATGGACCTTGAGTTTATGTAGAAATCTCAAATATAATAAGCATGTTTATTTTAACAAAAATTTATACTTGAGGCATAATTGAATGGCAGTTTTTGTTACAATAATCTAAGCATGTTTTTAAATTCCAAAAAGTTCACATCTGCACCATATTAATTGTTTAAAATGAAAACAGAGAAGCTCACACATATTTGATAAAGCTGTAGAATACATAATGATCATGTTTTTACCTGCTTTTGGACAATTGCTAGACTGTAAGTCCCATAAACCTAGAGACCACATCTGTGTAATACACCATTCTACACAAATACCTTGCACAATCCCTGGCATTTAGTAAGGCCTAAAAAATCTGAGTTGAAAGAATGATTGAAGAAAAGCAGAAGAGAGTGAGTCTAAAAGATGAGGCAGTCCATTCCTTTCTTTGTAGTGAGGGATTACATGAATATATAATATATATATATTTTTATCAACATATCATTAAAAATTATAATAGGTGAACAAAAATGCCAAATCTTTTTAATCACCGAGGGCTGCTATTTCTTTGCTTCCTGAAGAAACCATTTGTTGCAGTCCCTTTTAAAGGGGCATAGTGAGTAAATGATAGGAGATAGGAAGCTTTGGCTTGTTAAACCCTCCTGACTGCTCTGGGTCATACCTCTATTAACAAGTAAAAAAGAAATACAACTCCTGTAATTGGAAGCTGGATTTTTAAATGGAGGAATGGTGATTCCAGATCAGCTTCTAACCTTCTCCCTTCTGCTCAGGTTGCCCTCTTCAGAATGATTCCCTGCAGAGCTGTGCTGACTTTTGCCCGATGTCTGATCCGAAGAAAAATTGTCACTCTGGACACTCTAGAAGATACCAAATTATGCCGCTGCTTATCCACCATGGACCTCATTGCCCTGGGGGTTGGAAGCACTCTTGGAGCTGGGGTGTATGTGCTTGCGGGTGAAGTTGCCAAAGCAGACTCTGGCCCCAGCATTGTCCTGTCCTTCCTCATTGCTGCCCTGGCCTCCATGATGGCTGGCCTTTGCTATGCTGAATTTGGAGCCCGAGTTCCCAAGACTGGGTCTGCATATTTGTACACTTATGTTACTGTTGGAGAGCTGTGGGCCTTCATCACTGGATGGAATCTTATTCTATCTTATGTGATAGGTATGTTTCAGAAATAAATCTAAATTGTGTAGAATAGTAGAAATAACACTCCTGAGTCAGAGGCCTTAGTGCTCAGTGGTAGGTCTGCATTAGTTAGTTACTGGGTGATCATGGGTAGATCACTTGATTCCTGTATGTCACATTTTTCTCATCTCTGAATGTCTCCTGATTACAAAATTCTGACTCTGCTTCATCTCTGAATATGCCTCTTAGTGGGTTTGAAAACTTTTTTTTTTAATTATAGTTCTTTATTGCAAATAAAGTTACCCGATTCCACAGTTACCGACTTGAGCATTTGAATGTGGTTTACTATTGTATAATTATAAATTATCAGGATAATTTTATATCTGTTTAAAGTTTTCAATCTGTGTGAACTAACCCATATTTATCCTAGGATATAGTAGCAAATGATGTTATGTTGATTTTCTGCCAGTGACCTTGTATTCTCTAAATCTTCTGTCTTGGGAAGGTACCTCAAGTGTCGCAAGAGCATGGAGTGGCACCTTTGATGAACTTCTTAGCAAACAGATTGGTCAGTTTTTCAGGACATACTTCAAAATGAATTACACCGGCCTTGCAGAGTATCCAGACTTTTTTGCTGTGTGCCTTATATTAATTCTAGCAGGTAAGAACACCAATAACATTTCTCCTCAGGATGAGCCGAATTAATTGTTCCAGGAACATAGGTTACTACTGAATTTGGGGCCTGAGTTCTCAACACTAGGTCAGCATATTTACACATATAGGTTACTGCTGGGCATCTGTGGGCTTCATCACTAGCTGGAATCACAATTTATCTTATGTAATAGGCGTGTTTCAAAAATGAGTCTAAGTTGTGTGGAATGGTAGAAATAGCACTTCCGGGTAAATGGCACTTGACATGCTCTAAATAATGTAATGAGAACATCAGTTTTATAATATTAATTGGAAGCTTGCAGGAATGGCAGTGAAGTTTCAATAAGGAAGAATGTGTAATTTCGTGGCATCGTTTCATCTTGTTCAATACAACGAAGGATATTTACAAGCATACTATTTCTAGAAGAAATTCTGTTTTTCTATCATGCCTTCATCTGTATAATGTAGGCAGCTGGTTGAAAAGGAAGCATATTCAAATCACCTGTTGTTTTTTAATGTAGACATTATGTAGACAAACATACTGGGTACTGGAATTTTTCAGTTTTCATCAGTATTGTAGCATAGTGGTTTAGAAAGGCACAGGGATTTGAATCAGAGCAATCAGATTTTCATTCCTTCTGTGCTACCTACTACCTTTGGAACTTGAAAGAGTTACTTAACCTTTCCATCACTTAATTTGCTCGTGCATAAAATGAAGATATCAGTGTCTATCTCATACTGGCTTTTTGCTTGGTACATAATCTCTCAGGTAAAAGCATATTTTATTTTCTAGGCATAGCTAATCCCCGCTGTCTTTTATATTTGTTTTAATTATTTGAACATTTTTTATTCTGATTGTCGTTTCTACCTGCAATGCTGCTTAAACCCGTCAACAATTACACTAAGAATAAAATCCATGTTTGTTCCAACTTCCTATTTGATTTACCCTGGGAAATCTGTGCCTTGCTTTCCTGCCCAGCCTTATCTCTAATTTTCTCCCTTGGTTAGAAAAGTGTGACAGAAATATCCTTCTATTGTGAAACGTTTATTTGTTAAATTATATAATTTAAAAAAACAGACTTACCCTTTAAAAAGTTAATCACTAATTAAGTGTTTTATATAAGGATAGGAGCGTGACAAAATTTATAGTCAGAAATATTTTGCATTTTGTTTGTAATGTCAAGAATGTTTTTCAACAAACAGTAGATTTTTGTTTGTTTTGGTTTCTAAACAGCCTAGCTAACATTAAATTAGTTACATCATATTTTATTTAGGGATGAACTTAAAATATTCACCTTTAATCTCTAAATGATGAGAAGCATGTGGCCATGACACAGTTAGAACCACTGAATTCCATGGCAAGACTAAGGCCTTGGCCTGTGTCATTTGTCCTGTGTTCATTCACCATTGTATCTTTCCTTTAAACATAGGCTATGCTTAAGTTATAACTTTGATCACAGAGTCTTTGAAGTTCAAAACCCTTTACTATAAATCTTTATTCATATTGCAATACCAAATGTCCTGTCAACTGACGCTGTTGTTTTATTAAAGATACTAGGGAAGCGTGTGCAGTATTGAGGTGAGATATTCATTGGCCTCTAATCTGTTGGTAGGAGACAAGATCTTAGAGTGGAGGGTACATGTGGAGTGTGGGGAAACTTATGTAAGATGTGGTGGCTTTGTTATTGTCCCGGGTGGATAGCAATGGTTCCTAACCTAACAGACAGACAATTTGAGAGGCAATAGTCCTGCTGACCATGCAGCTTTCCTTTATATCATTCATACAGTTATATTGTATTATCATATGATTCTGTGAATTATACAGGCAGAAGAATGACATTCAACTTCTGTCATCTCTGCATGGAAAATTTTGGTAATTTGAGGGTGGGTGGTTATAGATGAGGGAAGAAGCAGGTAAATCTGTTACATAATCTGTCACAGCAATTTTTTCCCCAGTGGTAAAAGGTAAACTTCCATAGAAAGTTCCATAATTCATGGGCCGGCCCGGTGGCGCACTGCTACAGTGCGCCGTTTGGGAGCGCAGCGGCACTCCCACTGAGGGTTCGGATCCCACATACAGACCGGTTCCGCTCACTGGCTGAGCGAGGTGCGGGTGCAGCACCGAGGGTTGCGATCCCGTTGCTGGTCCTGGTCTGGTACGGGCGCGACACTGAGGGTTGCAATCGTTGCCGGACACGAAAAAAGACAAAAAGGAAAAAAAAAAAAGAAAGTTCCATAATTCATATCTTATACTGGGTGGATTAAAGATGTAAGTATGATAAATGTAATCATAAAAATGCTAGAGGAAAACAAAGGTGAATGTTTTGGGTTAATGTTTAAGGGAAAGTCTTTTTAAAGGTAGAAACTAAAAAGGAAAAATTGATTTATTCTAATAACTTTCCTACAAGGTTAAAAACACTAAGGTTAAAAGGAAATGATAAACTGTGAAAAATAAATGCTATACATGACAGGCAGAGAGCTTATAGCATTAATATGTAAATAAATCTTATAAGTCAATATGAACAGAATATCCAGGTAGAAAAAAATAGGCAATTTAAATTGGGCCATACTTTCTGGAGAATATTTTGACAATATGAACCAAACCCTTGTATAAAAGTACATACCCTTTGGTACAGTATTACTTTATATAGAAAGATATTTATAAAAGGATGATTGTCAGTTCTGTTTATAATTGTAAAAAACTGAGTGCTCTAATTGCCTATAAATAAGGGCTTAAAGAAAGCTACCTCAATACAGTAGAAGATTATGCAGCTGTTAAAACGAGGTTATATATTTGATAACATGGAAGTGTGTGTGTGTGTGTGTGTGTATGTGTGTGTGTGTGAGAGAGAGAGAGTGTGTAAAATTCTGGAGAGGAGACCACAATTGATCTCTATTTTCTTCATACTTTTTCTGTATCTTCAAATTACTTGAACAGGAAATTGATTACTTTATACAATCAGAATGTAAAATAAAGCTATTAAAATGAGGATAGATTTAACAAAGTACTTTTACCATGACAATTGAATTATTTTCTGTTTTTGTGTTCAATAAATATATGGCAGACATATGATTGAGCTCTGTATTTTTTTTGTGGCTGGCCATTACGGGGATCTGAACCCTTGACCTTGGTGTTATAACACTGCATTCTAACCAACTGAGCTAATGGGCCAGCAAAGCTTCTACTTTTAAAGAGTTCATAACCATTAACCTTGACATGGCTTTTTAGAACAGCATTTCATTAAAATTAGGTGTTACTTTACATCTACCTATCATTGGTAATAATAGCCAAAGTTATTAGGCATATATATATATATGAGAAAGTGTGCTATCTCCTGAGTGTAAACACAGTTTGCCTTCTGAAGTCGAATTGGTTGTGTTTAGAAGATATTGTTTTATAATTAGATGACTGATGAGTAAGAACTAGCAGTAGAAATGAATAAATAGAAGGTAAATATATGAATGCTGGTGAAATAACATCCTAAAGCCTACAACTGCCTCAAAATGCCACTGTCTTTCCTGAAGCTTAGGTAAGAATTAAAATGCCCTTTCTTTTTCCGTAGGTCTTTTATCTTTTGGAGTAAAAGAGTCTGCTTGGGTGAATAAAGTCTTCACAGCCATTAATATCCTGGTCCTTCTCTTTGTTATGGTTGCTGGCTTTGTGAAAGGAAATGTGGCTAACTGGAAGATTAGTGAAGAGTTTCTCAAAAATATATCAGCAAGTGCCAGGTAAAACACTGGGTTTTTTTTTTCCTCTCTTTTTTTTTAATGTTACATTTTAAGATGGCAGATGTGATAGTTTTCCTCCAGAACAATGGTTCTCAAACGTTCTTGCCTCTGAGACCTTTCTGAGGGGCTGTTCTAGCCCAGCTCTTCTTTCTAGGCTCCCCTCCAGACATAAAGGTATAGGCTGTGCTTACCATTGAGCAACTCTGTGAAGCCATGTAGGTGCTGGGTCCCAACCTCAAGCTCTGCTTTAGTTTAGGGGAAGAGCAAAGGAAGGTCCAAACCACTAGAAGAACTTGATCTTTTTCCCCAACAGTTTGCTACCTCTAAGTAACAATGAGTATTTTTAAGTCATGTGTGTGTTAGTTTTTCCTTTGAGACCACCATTCAGTTTCATTGTATTCTTTCAGCCTTTTGGTAATTTTCAAGCCTTGTTTTTTGGAGAATGTTAGTAGATGCACAAGCAAAAATAAGATCACAAAATTATCTATTATGTGGAGTGAGATACATCTATATGTTTTTCCTTACATAAAAGGGGTCTTTGCAAAGTTCGTGGAAAGATTACTATTATCTTTTAATTCAATTTTCCACAACCTTTTAAAGTACCCTCATATGTTGTTTATAGTTATTGTTATGATGGAGAAAATTAGTACCCTCTGATTTTATACAGTTGTTAATATATAATAAAATATTTAACTTCAGTACGAGTATTACTGATCAATCCTAGGGAATTTTGTTTCACTCTTTTCAAATGTCTTCTTAGTATATTTTAAAGGTATGCAGTCTGCCTTACTTTCTAATTCATCAGTTGAAGAATGGATCCTTGGGCCGGCCCGGTGGTGCACTGGATAAGTGCGCCGCTTGGGAAGCGCGGCGGCGCTCCCGCCCGAGGGTTCGGATCCCACATACAGACCGGTTCCCGCTCACTGGCTGAGCGAGGCGCGGGAGCAGCACC
>NW_007731645.1:72685-120321 GCF_000696425.1 Galeopterus variegatus
AAAAAAAAAAAAAAAAAAAAAAAAAAAAAAAAAAAAAGAATGGATCCTTGTAGGAAAAAGTGTCCACAGGAAGAGAAAGAGAAAGTTTCTTGTCTTCATGACCCATATGTGGAGTCTCAGCTCTCATGATCCTGCCTGGCTGCAGGCTGCCCCTGGAGTGGGTCTGGGCCTTCTGCACATGCTGTCGGTCAGCCTCTAATTGGGTGCTGGTGACACAAGAAAGTCATCATTTGGGGCACCACCACGTTCTCTAGGAACAGGATGAGAGATTAAGGTTTTAGTTTTATGTACATCAGCTTCAAAGAACTGATTAACACAGCAGCCTTCCACGGATGTAGTTTGAGACAAATCACTAGAGGAGCATTTTTCTATGAAAATGACTTTCCCATGTGGTTGTTCTCTTCCTCAGAGAGCCGCCTTCTGAAAATGGAACAAGTGTCTATGGGACCGGCGGCTTTATGCCTTATGGCTTTGCAGGGACTCTGGCTGGTGCTGCAACTTGCTTTTATGCCTTTGTGGGATTTGACTGCATTGCAACAACTGGTAAGAGCAGTGTCCTGGCTCTTTGCAGAAGGAAAAGGGGTTCCTTGTACCACATTAGTATCCATGAGTGGAAGCAGAGGGTCAAGGAAAGAGTGGGATTTGGAGTAAGAAGGATGCTTGTTCCACACCCAGCTATGACATCTATGACATTTGATAAAAAAAAAGAGCTTAGTGAAACTTTCTGATGCTTGGTTTTCAGTTGGCAAAATTGAGAGAGCAGTACCCACCCCTCAAATGTTATGAAGATACCTATGAAAATACATATGAGGGTACTTTAAAAAGTTCATGGAAACATTTGCTATTATCTTTTAATTATGTTTTTCCACAAACTTTTTGAAGTACTCTTGTATGAAAACTACTTTGCAAGCTGTTGAATACTTTATAAATGTTAGTTATAATTACCGTCCTTAACCTATCTGTAAGTAATGTCACTTGGATAGAATATATTCTGTCAGTTCTTTCCTCTTTATCCTACACAGCAAAGTAATCATGCCAGAATCACTAAGTGCTTCCTCTGGGTTCATGTGATTGCATGACATTATAATTGACCATGTTTGGGGAACTTCACATGTCAGATCTTATTAGAAGGACACAAAGTGTACTGTTTTTATTTTGTCAAAACGAGTTTCATATAAATAAGTGAGATAAATTTCTCAGTTTCATATTTAAGGGCCTACAGTGCCACGATTGTCATTTAATCTCTGTAGATGAGGCATTTTCCACTTAAGACTGCTATTCTATCCCTAAACACTGAATAGTGCTGTTATGACATGTTTTCTTCCTCGTTCTCGAAATGGGAAACTGCCTTGCATGGCTTCTCCTCCTCTTCTCCCTCTGGGAATTGAATTTTTATGTAAGAGCAAAGTACCTGAAGAGAGGAAATTGCATGTAAAATAGATGGATCAAGCTAAGAAGACAGAAAGAACAAAAGCAGAGTAGAGTTTCCAAAGTGGAGAGGAAGAATTTGATACAAATTACGTTTTTGATCCATTAATGTTTTATTAAACATGCAAATCTTTTGTTTACATTTCCTTAGGTGAAGAAGTCCGGAATCCCCAGAAAGCTATTCCCATTGGAATTGTGACTTCTTTGCTTGTTTGCTTTATGGCATATTTTGGGGTCTCTGCAGCTTTAACACTTATGATGCCATACTACCTCCTCGACGAAAAAAGCCCCCTTCCTGTAGCATTTGAATATGTTGGATGGGGTCCTGCCAAATATGTTGTTGCAGCGGGCTCCCTCTGTGCTTTGTCAACAAGGTACATTGTGTTGCCTTTGGGGGAGGGGCTTTGGGTTCCTGCAAAGTATAGTCAGTGTCTAAATAATCGCTTTTGTGTGCTTCTAAAATATCCTAATATGAAGAACATATTATGCAACTATGTATTCACTGAACGGTTTACCCAGCAGGGGCTTTGGGTTCCTGCAAAGTATAGTCAGTGTCTAAATAATCGCTTTTGTGTGCTTTTAAAATATCCTAATATGAAGAACATATTATGCAACTATGTATTCACTGAACGGTTTACCCAGAATTGCCATATAAAAAATCTTAAGCGATAACTAAGGGGGGGAGGGGAAATTGTTGAGTCAGTTTTTCAAGATAATGATGGTCCAAGCCTCAGTGGGAATATATACATTGGTACACACACACACACAAATATATATGCTAGATGTATTCATACATTTATATATATGTATTGTAAAACTTTAGAATGCTTAGACTAGTATGTTTCTCTGCTGGCTTTAGTGTTACTTGCAGTGCTACAGACAGTTTGAGACTTTATGTGCAGAGTTGACATGTTCTGCCATCTTTTAAAGTAATACCGAGTCTGCGTGAATGGAAGCTTTTAGGCTGTGTCATTTTTTTAACATGTAATGTGCTTTCTGTTTTGAAACACTGAGACCTTTTCCTCTTAGCATCGATCAGAGTGCACTCAGTCTAGAAACAGAAATTACCATTCTCAAATTAATAGTGGAAATGTATATAATATCTTGTTAACAAGGTGGTTGAATTGCAAGTGTTCAGTTGCAGTAGCTGCTTGTTTTAATACTCACTTCTCAGGCTTCCTGAGAAACTCATATTTCATATTAACAAATGATCACAAGTAAGATGTTTCATTTTAGTTTTATACCATAATATATAGTAGAATATTCTTATAAGGAGAAAATTAATCTTTTTACCTGATCACTAATTTTTACTTTTACTAATCTTTTTACCTTTTTACTAATTTAAGTAAAAATTTCCTAAAAGTCTGAAATTAGCAAAAGAAGTCTTTTAATATAATTTATCAACTTAGCTTTATTTTTTTTCCCTCAAAATCTTTTTTATTTTCTAGTCAAGATAGTACTAAGTGGCAGTTAGAAATTACCCCTGTTGGTTTCTCAGCCATCTGCTGGTGTTGAGGTTTAGCTTAAACAGCTTCAGATAGTTGCAAAAGTCTGAATTGTGACGATACTGTGCCCCTGTGGTCATGGAAGGGGGGTGAACACGGATTCATCTGTGGCCAGCCTCAACCCAGCTTTCTCAAAATATAAAGAAAATGGATTTTTAAAATAAAATATTTTACTTATTTTCTCACAACTCAGTCATGTGTGGAATGGAACATCCACTAAACACAAGTAATTCAAAACATCTTAAGCAAAAATTGTCTTGTTAAACTTCACTGTTACTACAAAATATAAAGAAAATGGATTTTTAAAATGAAATATTTTACTTATTTTCTCACAACTCAGTCATGTGTGGAATGGAACATCCAGTAAACACAAGTAATTCAAAACATCTTAAGCAAAAATTGTCTTGTTAAACTTCACTGTTACTAACTTTTAATTGTGGCTACTTTTCTGTACTAAATTTACAAGAAGTTAATTTTTTTTAATCTTTGATTACCTTATGATGCTGGGGATTATTGACTAATCTGATCAAAGATCAGGTGATATGAGAAAAAATAATGGTAAAATAAATACAAAAAATATATAATGACTGAATAAATGAAGTAACTCTTACCATTAAATAAAATTACTTAATCAGTTCTTTAATTTAGGAATTTTATTTTTTGAGTTATTGCTACTAAAAATGTCTTAGTGATTGATATTGGTCTGTTTTTTTTCTAAAGTCTTAATTACTTAGTTTTAATTCAGTGCTAATTGTGGGCACACACAAATTACCTGCAATGTTGATTTTAGTCCAATAATTTTGCCAGGTAAATATCTGCAACAGAAAAATGAGTAGTATTGGAAAATGGTCAATATTGGAAACTATTTTTAAATGCCCAATCACAGTGCATTTAAGAAAAACAATTTGTCCTCATAATCATGACTGTTATGCTGAGTTTTAAACAATTGCTTTATTTCAGTTCTGGGAATCTTGCATGAATATGTTTGCCATACTGCATGTGTTTGCTTTTTATTCAGTCTTCTTGGATCCATTTTCCCAATGCCTCGTGTAATCTATGCTATGGCGGAGGATGGGTTGCTTTTCAAATGTCTAGCTCAGATCAATTCCAAAACGAAGACACCAATAATTGCTACTTTATCATCGGGTGCGGTAGCAGGTGAGAGAGAGTTGGCTTTTATTAAGAAAAGAGGGATCTTTTTCATCAAGGACTTTGAAAAAATTAGAAAGTTAGGTGGTTTTCAATTTAGATTTACATGAAGTTTAATAACTTTTTTGTGAATGTTTTTGTGTTTGAATTTTTTGGTTCTGCGCTTTAGTGTGTCCAGTCTTTACCTGTATATATCTTTCTAGGATAATACTTAAAATGACTCACAGTGGCTTATGAATTTTTCTGTTCTAGTCTTCTGGGCTCTATGTTTCCTTTACCCCGAATTCTGTTTGCGATGGCCCGGGATGGTTTACTGTTTAGATTTCTTGCCAGAGTGAGTAAGAGGCAGTCACCAGTTGCTGCCACAATGACAGCCGGGGTCATTTCTGGTAAGCTTTACAAGCATAGGCTTCTTCAGCACTGGACTGGAACACTGTGTGTGCATGCATGGACTTATAAAGAGGGTCTGCATGCTGTGCATGTAAGTTAAGAGCAAAATCACAGATAAATTAGTTTATGAACGTTGGGATTAATATCTGAAAATTATGGTGGCAGTGGTATACGGAAATTCATTCTTAACTGGCCCTTTGGGGGGGTTTTGTTTGTTTGTTTTTTTACTATTTTGTAATTTTAACCTTTTGGGCTTCTAACAAATGTGCAAAGGGTTGTAATGGTTCTTTACTAAATATCGTGTATTGCTTTTCTGATGGATAAATTAGCAAATAAAATTCTATTATTGATGCACAGAATTTTAATTGAAGAATAATTACTTAATTTTTGAATTATTAACTTAAAAATAATGATTCAATATTTTCCTTTTTGTCCAGGATATGTTGCATATTGCTAAAGGAACCATAAGATTTTTAGAAAGCTAAACCTTATCCATTCTTAATTAAGTATAAGGAATGTCAAAGATAATCTATACTTGGCCCTTGTGATCACTGTCCTCAGTATGGTGGGCATCCATGCTTCCTGGACCATGTGATCCTCTAAGAGTTACTAACACATATATCCTCTGAAACCCCATTAGGAATCTATTTTTCCTTTCAGCAGTTTTGGTACTTAAGTTATGTTCAGAAAATCCAGATTTCCTACCTTTGGGCATGTCTTAATATCCATGTAAAGCCTTTGGCCAGACTCTTATTCCATGCAGAAATTTTCAAAGAGATTGTATAGATCGAGAGAATGACCTTAAAGGTACTATTATAGGAAGCAAGAGAAAGAATTTAGCAAGCTTTATAGATAAAATGATAAGTGATCTTGTCTGTAGAAATTCAAACCAAATGATACATTTTGTTGAGGTTTTGAAACATTGGGAAGTTAAGTTAGAGACTGCTAATGCTTTATTATGTATGAAATGGAGTTTTTCAGGGTCAGAAAGTGTTTACCTAAACAGTTTCACTTTGTAAACATTTTCAAATAAATCTGGCACTTTATGAAACGTGTTGGAAAATTAAGTCACTTTTTTCTCAGGATTAGATTTCTGCCCCCATAAAATGAAGGTTGCGTTAGATATCTAAAGCCCATTTTATTATTAAATAGTACATTATGATGTTAAAGAAAGTTCATAAATATTTCTCGACAAAGGATCACACATTTTATTTAATCCATAAAACTTTTTTCTGGTAAAAACAAAAACAAAAAAAAGCTTGTCCAGTAATACCCTACTTTGTACTCAGAATTTTAAACACTTTATCCTTCTTCATTCAGGAAGAATTTCACTTGGCAGCATAAAACATTGAAATTAATAATTAAAAGAAGATAATTATAATAGAATGCTTTTTTAAAAAATGCTCAAATATATAATATTTTCATTATTTTGTACTTCCGTACCTTGCTTTGCTTGTTTTTAGCTTAGCTCAGAGAGCTTGTGTGGATAATTTAATCATTTTCTTCTCTTTTGGCTACCTTATTTGGCTCTCTGTGATTCTTACAAAACATACGGAAATTTTTGATATACTGTATTAGTAATTTTAATATAATGTATAATTAAACTAGCAATGAAGAATTTTCAAAGTAAGACATGCAGCATATTTAAGAAACAATGTGATACTGTGGGAGGAGTGTGGGGATGCTGGTTTAGGTGGGACTCTGCCTCTAGTTAGTAGTTGTAGCCTTGTTAAGGTAGCCTGTCTGTAAAATGGTGATAATCCTTTCAAGCCAAACCGTGTGAAATTGCTAGTTTTTTGGTCAAATACCAGCCATTTTATATGGCTAAACCGAAATAATCTCCCCTGTCTCATAGGGTCATTGACTTGAAGATAAAGTGAGGTCACAGAGATCTCAAGCTTGTGGAGAGGTCTCAAACACCAGATAAATGGAATGTGTTGTTATCTACTTACTATGATAGGGACAACCATGTGGTAAATTCCAGTTAGTATTATTACAATTTTGATGTTTCAATGGAGAAATCAATTGTTAAATACAAGTTAACTATTCAACTATAAGGTATATTCTTCTTTTTAACATTATTGGGATTTTGTGTGTAGGACCATAAATTGATCTCTCAAATCTAGACATTTTACCTGGAAGTCTGTGGCTTTAATAAGAGTAGAAGTTAGCCTATATCAGAAACATAATCTAATTGAAAATTTATTTTATTATTTAATTATGTCAAAAGTATTAAAATAATTTTGAGTTGTATGTAACTCATACTGCAGATGGAAATGAAAATGATTGTAAAATGATATTATAATAATAATAAATAATAATAAAATTATTCTAATAATGAAGGGTCTTTCTATTTGAATCTTTTTAAAAAGGAGCTAGTCAGTATTTCCTAGCAATGTTTTTCTTCTGAAACATCAAAGGATAGTATTCTGTCATACAATATTTTCATTCTTTGTCAGGCCAAATATTTTTTAAGTAATCAAAGTAGATGTGTTTTATACTCACTGGACAGCTGAGGGGTTATTTATTTATTTATATTTGACTAAAGAACAACAACTTATTGACTGTGAGAAATATATTTTCTGCACTTTGATTTATCATTGGTATGAAAACAAAAAAGTATCAGTCAGTTGTCACTGATTTGAAAGTTATTAACTATGGAATATCATCATAGGCTGTTTGTTTTACCATTTCTGTCTTTTCCCAATAGCTGTGATGGCATTTCTTTTTGATCTGAAGGCGCTTGTGGACATGATGTCCATTGGCACTTTGATGGCCTACTCTCTGGTCGCAGCCTGTGTTCTCATTCTCAGGTGAGTTGCCAGGTGTTTCTGAAGATGTGTGCATGTGGGCGCAGGCAGTAAAAAAAAGACATGTGGGCGCAGGCAATAAAAAAAAGGAGGACCCGCCGTACTTGCTTTCAGGGAGCCAACGGTCTCACCGAGTTGAGAGGCTGGGTCCATAAAAAACATTGCGCATGTGGGCGCAGGCAGTAAAAAAAAGGAGGACCCGCCGTCCTTGCTTTCAGGGAGCCAACGGTCTCACCGAGTTGAGAGGCTGGGTCCATAAAAAACATTGCTAGTATAAGAAGCATACTTGATCCTTAGCAAAGAATCATAAACAGTTGGATCATTAGTGATCACTTGGCCCAATCTATGTGAGAGTCAATTTCTCATAATGTATGAGGACACTTAAAAATATTATACTCGTGCCAATAATTCAACTGCTAAGATTTTATATTAAAGATTTAATCAGAGGCACACATAGATGTATGTAAAATAAACTCATGGAAAAAGTAATTAACAAGAGTGAAAAAAATGGAACTAACCTGAAATATCAGTAGGAGAATGGTTAAATAAATGAGGATAAATCCAGTGGACTCTTCTACAGCAAATAAAATGATATTTCATTATATGAAGAGATAGATCAGTTTCAGGATACAAAGCTATATATAGCATCTGAACTTGTTTAAATAATAACTTACAAATTTACATGAATAAATAATATATGCATACACACACACACACACACACACACACACACACATATGCACGTGCCTGAATGAAGTTGTACCAAAATGCTAATTAACACTGTTTAGTGATATTATGGGTGGTTTTAATTTTCTTCTGTGTATGTTTGTGTACTTTTCCTCAGTGAGGATATTTCATTATATGGAGGAAAATGTTATTTTGAAAAATAAGTAAAGGCTGTGCAGAGGAGAAGAGGCCACACGAGGGAAACTGGGCAGATACCAGGAGCGGGGGAGCAGGCTGGTGCCCTGACACAGGCTGCAGAGGAAGAGGACGGAGTCATCAAGGAAAATGGCATGCATGGCATGGGAGGTGGTAGAGCAGCTGTGTGGCCTTGTCTGGGTTAAACTAGAAGAGTTGGGTGGGAAAGTTGAAGCAGATGAGGCCAGAGACACAGATTGTGGTGAGGTCATTGAATGCCAAACTGAAGAGACTACATTGTGCTGTAGCAGATATTTAACTGGAGTTTCTGTGCTGTTTTCATGAATTGCATTTCCTCCGGACATAAATAATTTCAGAATAATCATCCTATTGTCACCGTTGCCTCACTTTAAAATTTAACTTTCTTCTGCATCTGATGTATAACTTCCCAATTAAATGGCTACCAGAGGAAATCCACAGCTGCTGCAGATCTTCTAGGAGAAGGTTGTGGCCGAGCTCAGCACACTCTGGGGCTGGAGTGAGGAGAAGGGTCGATTTATTGCACACGCTGTGACTCTGGAAGATGTCTCGGAGTTTTAGGTGCTGGTTACATCCAGGCCAAGTGTCCGTTTGAGAATAAAGACACAAATATTTATTTGCGGATAGGTACCAGCCCAGCTTATCTTATGAGCAGCCCAGATATTCTCCTGAGAAAGAAGCTCTGGGATCATGTGCCAGCACAGCTTCAAAAAGCGAGTCCCAGGTCACCATGTTGCAAGGACAGGGCTTCAGCCTGCGAACCCTCTTCAGCCCCTCTGTTTTGCCTACGCCACAGTCAGCTTCTCTCGTGAGCTTTCTGGTAGGATTCCTGGGTAAGTGTTCTTCATCACTTATGTTGCAAAGGCCCAGAAGATGTGTGTGTGTTGGTGAAGCCAGTATGGTGGGAAAGAGGACAAAAGGCTGTACATTGCCCTAGGATGTGTTAGCAACCAACCTGAGCCCTGAAATTTCCACCTAAAGAGTCACTAGTAGTTGAGGCCATCTTTATATTAACAGGGTAAATTGATCATATCTTGACAATTGAAGTGGAGTGGTGGAATCAGCTGTTGGTATGCTGTGTGAAAGCATCAGGCCAAGCGCACCTGCCGATGACAGAACTGGAACCCACTGGCACTGGGAGGCAGTCTAGAAAGTCCTTGTTTGCTCACCCACACTTATGTAATCTTTATGTTTTCAGCCACATTTATTGAGCATCATTGGTGCTGGGATAGCAGAAGAGATGGCCCTTGCTCTCTCTCTGCTTCACAGTACAGGATTATTGGTGGCAAGCTAGGGAAGTACACGCTTCTCTGAGAGCAGATAGGAGGGGCCCTTAATGCAGACTTGATGGTCAGAGATAGCATGGGTGGGTGCTGGTGTCATTCTCTGAAACAAGGAGAAAAGATGCAGATCATATAATATTTGTTTACATTAACAATCCGTGTTTACAATGGCTTAAAATAGACTTGCCGTTTCTCATTCAAATAAAGGAGAATATCCCCCCCCCAACAACATCCCATCAGTCATGTGATATAGTCTGAGAGTAGCAAATGAAGACCTAGATGGCACATGGGCAGATACAGTGAGATGGCAGTGCCAGGAGGGGAGGTGATGTCTAAGGAGGAGACAGTAATGGGTAAATGAGCAACGTGTCTTAAATCTGTGAGACTGGCCCTCTCTCTCCACAATGAAAAAGAAAAAGGGAAAGAACTTGACGTTTTTTCAGAATAGCCTATTTAAAGGAGGAATCTGAGTGGAGTTTGCGTGCTGACTTTGTTTTGTATGCATATTGCATCCGCAGCATTTCTCATCCTGGGCCTGAGTGTCCTGACCACTCACGGGGTGCATGCCATCGCCGGCCTGCAAGCCTGGAGCCTGGCTCTTCTCACCCTGTTCCTCGTGCTCTGCGCTGCTGTCGTCCTCACTATCTGGAGGCAGCCCCAGAATCAGCGGAAAGTAGCCTTTATGGTATGTGCAGTGAGGATTAGAGATCCTTAATAAAATGTACCCTTTCTCTGTATGTTAATTTTATGAGTTGTTTCTTTAAAAAGTCTTCTAAAGAAGTTAACCAGGGAACAAGAGTGTCAGGATTCTATTCCTTTTTGTCTGTCTTCTTCCTACACTGGCTGCCTTACTGCCCTTTTCAAAAACTTAATATGTTCCTATCACAATATTATTATATATAATAGTAAAAAGTTTCCTTGTTAAATAATCTATGATATCAGAAACATAATTAGAATATTTAAATTGTAGAAATTCAGTGCCCTTTCCCGAGGATTTATTCCCACCAAAAGCCCTTCCTCTCCAACTGAAATTATCTTACCCCCTTTGAACTAAGAGCAGGCTGTGGCTTAAAGAGGGCTTCCTGGAAGTATCCCCTGGGATGCCGAGTGGGACCAGAGTTCCAGAGGCATGCCCTGTTGATGTCTGAACCAGTAAACCCTAAACTACACTCAGCCCTAAAACTAAGTGTGTCTTGGTGATGATGCAGGTGTTAGCAGGTTTGAGAAGTGTCCCCAGTTGCTTTGGACTTGAGCAAATGAGCGAAACTGATTCTCCCTTTAGTAGTTCCTAGAAGAATCGTTTTTATTCAGGTTCTTTTTATGGGGATATAACCTTACTGATACAGTGTGAAAGTCTGTATGTCAAATAAATTGCCATCATGTTGAAATAATTTGGGGAATATGCTTTCAAAATATGAGTATATTCAAAAAGATTTTGTCCCCCTTAGGTTCCGTTCTTACCATTTTTGCCAGCGTTCAGCATCCTGGTGAACATTTACTTGATGATTCAGTTGAGTGCAGACACTTGGATCAGATTTAGCATTTGGATGGCACTTGGTAGGTGTTTTGATGTATTTGTTTTCTGAACTTGGCCTCTTTCTTTCCTGTTTCATGCACTGTGACTAGAGAAATGCACCCTCTCCCCCTTCCTATAAACAAAGGCTTTTATCAGTTTCCTCCTTTCCCAATTCTTGGAACATCTGAGTGCTTGCTTGTCCAGATGCTTTCAGATACATCTTTTTATTTGAATCTCCCAGTAACCCTGAAGAACCACATATGTTCTATTTTTTCCAACTTACAGGTAAGAAAAATGAAGCCCAGAAAAAGCCATTTCATATCAACCCAAAACTCCCAACCAGTTTTATAAAATATAACTAAAACACAGAAAAATGCCTATATATAAGTAATTACCTTGCGAGGATACTTAAAACATTGCCTGCTCATCCCCACCTAATCAGGCTTTTAAGAAACAGTTGCTTTGTACACAGTTAATTGGCCTCTTGTGACAGTGACATGTGTAAGGCACGCCCACGTCCCCTTTATTAACATGGGGCATGCTTCCCAAAATATCTGACCATGACTCTGATAATGCACCTCTTGTATTTAGGATGTGATTTGCGACTTTACCCGACCTATTATTTTGTTTAAAGTATGGAGGGGTTTTTTTTTTTTTTTTTTTTTTTTTTTTTTTTTTTTTTTTTAGATAACACTTTAAAGTTTGGGTGTTGAAAATGAAGGGGCGCATTCTACTGGGAAAACGTTTATCAAGGAGACCCTCTGTGAGGTATCTCATGTTTGCATCCCTTTCTTCTAAAGTAGCACTGAAAGAGAAGGGAAAAAACCTTAGAGTTCTACATTAAATTTTTCATATTAAAACAGTCATTTCCAGACACACATAAAACATTGCTTTTTCTTTTTCCCTCCCCCGAAAGGTCTCCTGATTTACTTTGCTTATGGCATCAGACACAGCCTGGAGGGTAATCCGAGGGATGCAGAAGATGAAGATGCTTATTCAGATACCATTAATGCAGCAACAGAAGAAAAATCTGTTATTCAAGCAAGTGACCGTCAACAAGGAAATCTCACTTTACCTTTCCCGTTCCACGAAAAGACAAGCGAATGTTAATACTTGCAGAGCAGTGCTGGTCCACAGTCTTAACTTACACATCCTACACTGAGTAAACCATGACGGGATGTCATCATCACACTAGGTTGTCACAGGTTTGCTGCATACATAGTTCACCCTAACTTCTACCTACTCATCTGGACAGCATCTCTTCAGCTGGTGAATTATGTGTCCAGGAAACCTCCAGAGCTCTCTCCGTAGTGTTGAATATCCCCAAAATAGTGGGAGTATGTGTGTGTACATCTATATATGTTTGGGAACATGAATGTTAAAAGTTAGTTGGTGTTTTACTATTAATGTGTTACATTTCCCAGTGTTGTCATTAGTGGGTGGTGTAGGCCACACATGCTGAGATAAGAGGTAAATCACTGAACAGAAAAGTGTTTCTGTGTGCCCAGTGCAGTTGGGGAAATAATGGTTGCTTTTCCTTATTAGGCTTCATCAATGCCAATTTAGAACATGCTGAAGATGCAGCTACCCCTTCTGGTGTCTGTCACTGGTTAGGTGTAAGAGCAGGGGATGAGGAACGAGTCTTTTCTATAAGTTGTAAATGCCAGCAGTGGGTTTAGTGCAGCTTTCTTTTCTATGAGGTATGGCAGTTTGCTAAAACTTTCGCCAGTAGGAGTGTTTCCTTCTGCTGCACTATCTAGGGCTTTCCAGGTCACCACATGATCCATCCCTTTGACCTCCTATCTGCGAGAGCAGTGGTCCTTAAATATGATGTCTTCACCTGCTGTGAATGACATACCCCTGCAACCCAGTGAGGGTCTTGAGAGAGGTACTGTGATCTACCTGGGACCTTTTAAACTAGATAAAGAAGGTGGTCCTCACAGCCAGAAAGCTTGTATAAGTGGCAATGATGGGGATATGTTTGAAGATCAAAGAGTTAGGCATATGCTTGGGTAAGTAGACAAAGACACCAAGCATCTTTTCTTAAAATGTCATTTAAATTAAGCCAATAGACTCTCCCAGATCACACAACTGGTGGAATGATTCATACTTCTTTCTATTACTTAATAACTAATCACAATTCAGTTTTTTAACCTTATCAGGCACAGAATTCACTCCTTTGTTTCTATTATTATTTTTTCCTGTCCTGGATATGAGGGGCTACAGTAGCAAATTCTGTCTTCAAGTTGCCATCATTTTGTATAACCAACAGTTTATTGTGATTAAATATCAAATAGACAGGTAGAAAGCCTGGGTTTCTGGCTACTAGTGCTGTAGCAAGCGTGAGAGAGAACTCATTACTGACATTCCACAATTTCCAGGGTGCACATGGTAAAATCTGAAGCCCAGAATTCTTTCAAGCTGCATGTTTTACTGGAAAAGAGGAGTTAAATAAGCAAGGGATAAAATATTTTTGTGAGGGCTTAGGCATGATCATAAGTCCTTGCTGTTGTAGCAGAACGCTGAGAACTTCTTTTATTCTGTAATCAATCTAGAATAGGCCCTTCAGACAGAAACATGAGCAATTTCATATGTGAATATTTAGATCTTATACTGTAACAAAATCAAGAAATTTGTTTAGAACATGTTAGTCAGCTAAGACTACTAGGCCTACTGTGTTCAATTAGGAGCAGAATTTAGTTAAAAATTATTTTTTCACATTGAAACTTTACAAACAAATGTGTATGAAAAAATGCTTTGTAATGACTGCTTTTTTTTCTGTGAAGACTCGATGTGTGTGGTTGTATGTATGTAAACACATTTACTTATGTTTGTATGTGTATACATATGTGTGTGCATATGTGTATGCATGTGTGTTCATGTATTTCAAGTGTCAGTGTATAAGCAAGTTGGGTTTATGATGTGTTTTGGATATGATATTGTTATGTGGATAAAAACCCAACACATGGAGAAAAATTAATATTTTATACTGCTTACAATATATATGCTTACAATTTTTAGGTTTTGAACTATTTTAAAATATACAGTTTTATATGTATATTTTCTATACATAGATACTTTAAGAAATATTTATAATATGAAATCACTAAACTCTAGTACATTATAGCAGGTGCTTTATAATCTGACATGGAGTAGGGCTAGGGGACATTAGGGTATTCCTGTTTACTTGTTTCTGTTGTACCTTTCCTGACATGTCTGTCCTGGTATGTGTTTATTAGTAAAAGCCAATACTACCAGCTCTTCTGCCACCTCTGTTCATTTGAATTCATAATCTTTTGAACAAAGCATTGTTTTTACTTTTTTAGGATTACCAAAATGTTTTATATAAATTTGACCAGTAATCAACCAAACTTATATGAAGTCCTCTCCAGAAATTAAAGGTACATATACACGTCCTTTTAATTGTGATTGAGTCAAAGCAGCTTAAGTTACTTTTCTTTTTTACCCTAGGAAATATGCCATCAACATTGTCAGTGAGAGCTTTTCCTAATAGCACCTTTTATACTCTTAAAAAGAGAAAATGATTTGTGAATTACCATGTAAAGGCAATGCCAACCCCACATTTAAGAAGGTACCAGTGCAGACTCAAGTTTAAAAACTATTTATGAGAAAGACATATTAAAACCTTCGATATATATTAAAATACCAGCTTAATCACATCTTTCTCAGAGATGAACATTAAGAAAACTAAGACCAAAACATCATTTGAGAGATACATATTAAAGAAAAACTAACAGATACAATTTCCGCAGGACTTCAAAGGATTGGGTTTAGAGTGTGCGCCATGAATTGATTATTAAAGGTCACATGATTAGTGGATGGGGTGATGGCAAGGGAAATTAACTGTCCTTTTTGCTAGTGCCAAAACAGTGCCTTCTTTCTACATATTCTATTTTATAACATTCTCTAACATGTCCTTAAATATCAAGGGAAAGTACTAAAGATCATATAGTTGGTAATGCCAGCAAAGGCCAATTTTTAGTCATATAGATGTGAATATAAGGTTGCTTGACTTAGTTGTTTAGCTGAGATTTTTTTTTTCTTGTAATAATTTAAACATTTTAAAATAGCTTTCTGGTTTCTGAATTTTGAGAGGTCTGATCTGTTATTGTTATGGTTGTTGATTTGGTTGTTGGTTTTTTGCAGTATTCATTGTTTATATGTATACAGTTTAATCTTTTTGACTTCAAATGTGTTTTGTTAGGGCTCAACCCAATTGGTAATGCTATTTGCTGGGAGCAGTATACTTAGCTTTTATTCACCATGGCTGAAGCCACCTTCACAATCTGAAGGCCTTAAAGAGTCTTCCCTGACCCCTGACAGCCTCATGGAGATCAGGGCTGGTTCCAGACCAGGACCTCAGGCTGGTTTCAGAGTCAGCAGTCTGCAAAGTGTGAGCATCTGTAGCTTCCCCTGTTGGGTGGGGTCTTAGAATGACAGAGTAGGATATGAAGTGAAAGACTTCAAGTGACAGTAAGGTAATTTGGGGTCCTTAATTTCAGTTCCAAATATGTCATGAGTATATCAAGATGAATAAGGACCAAGGAAACTCTATGGTTCATGGAAGGGGTGGCTACTTCCTGGAACCTGCACAGTGGGGCCTGGCCTGCTGCAATCCCTGCACATGCACTGCCAACCTTGCAGTACAAAGTGCATGGCTAAGACCCAGTTGATAGAGCTTTGTATTGCCAATAGAATGGGTTTCTCTGGCCCATGCCTGGTTGGGGGGCTCTTCATCTCTGGTGTCCACTGGGATGCCAGTTGTTTGATTGCTTTATTCTATTCTCTTTGTACTTAATAGAGATTGTTGATAGGGCCCAAAACCCTACAGAAATACTTTGTCTGTAAAAACCAACAAAGCCATCGGACTTGAGTGAATGTAAGGATTTTTTGTTTAGTAAGTAATTTTATATTTAAATGTTTTTTATGATAATCAGTATTCCTTTTTACTTATAAAGTTGGATTATTTTTAGAATCTGTAATAAATAAAAGCTATTGCTGCTTTACCACTGTAAAATATGCTTTCTTATGTGACCATGTATTTTTAAAATAAATTTTAATATGACTTATAATAATGTAATATGCATATGTACCGCACATACCAAAAACATACATTTTATACTTACCTAATTTAAACTCCTTTTTTATTTGGGAACCTTTAAAGCTCAGAAATATAGTACAATTGATGTTGAAACAATTATGTTGCTAAGAATCCTCACTTGGCAGCCGAGGGCCTACTGTATGACTACCACGTCCTGTGAGATAAAATATATCTTCACACATCCTCTGTCCTCATGGCACATTCCAAAAACTTTCAGTTGCTCCTGAGGCATGGGGATCACACATCTGAGATCCAACCACTTCAACTGCCATGTAATGGACCCATCACTGGCATTGCTTTGATCAGCAAGAAGCTCCTCGGTGTTCTTCCCACCAAATCATAGCCTTTAGTAATTGGTGGTCAGTTATGTATAACTTAGATTTTTTCAGTATAGCACATAAATATTTACCAACTTTAATTCTTTTTACCCTCTGATAGAGAGAAGTTAAAGAGCTTTTTACCATTATTCTAAGTTACTTAAAATTACAAATCTCTTGAACTAGCTTGTTAATTTTGAAATGTCTCTGTATATGGGTAGTTCCTGTTGATTCTAGTAAATTGGAGGGAACACACTGGATTTAAAAAACTTTAATATCAATTTAGCCAGCACTGAAAACCAAGCTAAATAGCAAAGTAATTGCCCAGTAGAAGCCTAAAACAAATATCTGGTTGTTGGCTTGATGAGGATTGCTGCTAGGTTTTGGTGCCCCACCTCTGCTCTGG
Source organism: Galeopterus variegatus (assembly GCF_000696425.1). Lineage (NCBI taxonomy): Eukaryota > Metazoa > Chordata > Mammalia > Dermoptera > Cynocephalidae > Galeopterus > Galeopterus variegatus. The sequence goes on from NW_007731645.1 coordinate 89,512, forward strand.
CACCATAGGATCACATGAAGCAGTAATTCCCCAGGAGCTGTGTCTGGGCTGTGGGTTTAGCCAGGAACCCCTGGGAATAGGAACACGATACAGAAGGCTGCAAATAGGCTTCCTTTTGGGCTAAGGGCTCAAAGTCCATTGTCTGCTGAGAGATTGTGCTGAGAAGTCTCCATCTGTGTGGAAGGAGTGATTCATTTCATCCCATAAAATATCTCAAAATATTCTCAAAGAGATACAAAAATAACTCCCATTATCACACTATCTCAACTTGTCTTTTAAAGTAGGTCCAAGTGTGGGTGACACTATCTAGAAAGAAACAGCTCAATACTGATTTACTTATGTGGACCTTTTTAGTAACGGATTGGTAGCCACCTCTTAAATACTTTTAGGTACTAAGATTGGAGCAGTCAACAGGAAGAGGGGCACAAGACAGACTGCACTACTACCCAGGAGTAGTACACAGTCCAGGGTGGGCCCAAGTCTCCATGGTAGGAAGCAAGCCAATTTCTGGGCTTTGGGTCACTTGATCCATAAAAACTACAGCATTGTCGTGGTTCGAGATTCTGGCCTCTGGATCACACTCAGCGCTCTCACTCTTTCATCCCTGATTTTTACTTCTCCCTCTGCTACTCTCCTCTTCCTTCTCCAACTCTCTGTTTGTAAGGCCAATGCAAGGAGCTGCTGCCCTCTTCCCTCAGAGAAAGAAGAGCTGTTCAGGTAATACCCCCAAGTGTGATAGCAGTTCCTGGGTACTGTATTTACCAGGTGTTTCTGTGTTTTCAGCTTCATCTCTTCCCACATACAGAAGCAGCTGATTGAAGTGGGGCACAGACCCCCTTGTTTGTTTCATCCTCAGTCCACACTGCTGCTTGGGGTCGGGGATCAGTGGATTATTAACACTAAAGGCTAATCTAAGAGTGAGATAGAGAACAGATAGGCAACAGCTAATACAGAAACAGAGTGGGTGTAGCAGGTAATATGATCATTCATCTAAAAACTCAAGAGATCAACTGAAAATGATTTAGAGGAAAACTATTTAAACTAGAAGAGGGTCCATCAGGGTGACCAGATACAAACTAAACATAAAAAAATTCATCAGGCCTTAGGAAACCAGGCTTCAAGTTGTATTTGATTTAGATCTGTGAGACAATGCTTATTTTAATTGGCCGACATTACAGCAATTGTTGGAGAGAAAGAATGGAAAAAATCGACAAACGGAGATTCTGATAATAAAATTCTTTCTCACCCTAGAGATGAAGCACATGGGTTTTTAAAGTGAAATAAAACCCTCTAAAAATACAGTTTTGGCAGTTTTATTTTTCAAATTCAAAGTTATCCAGAGATTGCCTTATTCAAGAATAATAAGCCTTGTGATTAAGCAGCTACATGTCTTGGAAAGCTCCTGTACTTCTTGTAACTCCTACTCCTGTCCTAATTCAGACCCCTGTACTAGCCACAGACTTGTGGCTTAACAACAGAAATGTATTTTCTCCCAGTTCTGGAGGCTAGAAGTCTGAGATCAAGATGTCGGCAGAACTGGTTTCATCTTAGGCCTCTGTTCTTGGCTTTTATATGTCTTTCTTATGTGTCTTCACATGGTCTCCCTGTGCCTATATTGGTGTCGAAATTTACTCTTCTTAAAAGGACACCAGACATATTGGATTAGGACCCACTCTCGTGACTTCATTTAAATTTAATTACTCTAAAGATCCTGTCTCCAAATACAGTCATGTTCTGGGATATTGAGGTTTAGTACTTCAAATATGAATTTTGTGGGGGACAAAATTCAGTCCATAACACAAACGTAGGATAAGTTTAGATACCCAAATTTAGCTAAAATGTATGTGATGTAGAAGAGGCTTGGGAAAATAGAATTCCAAAATAGTTTTTTTATATTGCAATTACATGATCCGTGTTTATGCAATTTTTGGATAAATGAGGCTGTTAGTATTGTTGATAAAAAGGGACAGGTAAGTAGGAGTCTTTCCTTTTACTTTTGTTCTAAAACAAAATGACTGGTTATTTAGTAAAGAAGAAATATGAAACAAAACAGAAAGTCCAAAACATGTGAAATGTCTGAGTTAATCGTAATAATGGTTTATGAAGGGTAAAATTATTTTTAAAATGTGATTAAGTTTATTATAATTAAAAGAAAATTATTTCTAAATCTTTCTAAAGATTGAGTTTGGATATTTAAAAGACACGGATGCAAAACTAAATTTCCGCCAAATTAGAACAGTGCTTTCTTGAAGTACAGATCTGCTCTTAGGAAAATTACAAGCAATTTCGGTTTTTCTCTAAAGACATCTGTAATCAGATTCATGGAAAAGACTATGACAAGTACTCTTAAACACAGGTTTCAAATAACTTTAAGATCAATGGACAAGATAAAAGTTTTTCAGAACTCTGATAAATCTGATGGGTTTATAAAACTGCTAATTAAGATCAAGCAAAGCAAACGTCAATTATGTAAAGTTAAGTAACTGATAAAGATAATGTTTTGTAACTTTCGTTGTTGATTCTTTACTTAAACGTTTTGTTTTCCAGATTTAAGGAAACTTTCTCTTAAGCTATCTATAACTTACAGCAATTTGGTAAAACATACTTTTATGAACAAAGACAGAAACATTTGCTTTTTTCCCCTATTTGATTCCTCCAAAATTTGAAAACTGAGTATCCTTATGACATTGATTTTTATGACAATGTGGTATTTGCATACGTTCAATAAGAATTTGCTCTTTCTTTAAAAGAGGATACAATTGGAACCATTGGCTATAAAATTGCATGTCTCTTTTAAGTTCCTGAACCCACTTCATGTTGCTCTAATTTGGCCTAACTACTGTTTCATCTTTCCCCCTGACATTGGACAATGGACCTGGGAATAACCTTCCCAGCACCAAGGAATATAAAATGCTTAGCACAGTCCTGATGCCACATAGTAAGCACTGTAAAATGTTCATTGTCATTTTCACCATTGTCTAGTGAATATTTTTCTACATCTGTACACTTACATAACCTAACACATGGTGCTTCCTATGCGCTGGGCATTTTGGCACCGTTCTAAGTATTTTATACATGTTAATTCATTTAATGTATTAATTTGTTTAATCCTCAAAACAAGTATATGAGATAGCATTACCCTCACTTTAGAGATGGGGAAACTGAGGCACAGAGAAATTAAGTAACTTGCCCAAGATCACACAACTACTAACTAGTAAATTCAAATCCAGTCTGTGGTCTTAACATTGTACTACCCCCTGCTTTTATGTCAGCTTCACTGAGGCAAAATTCACCCAGGGTAAGGAAACAGACAGCCCAATTAAATGGGCAAAAGATCTGAAGACACTTCACAAAGAAGATATACGGATGACAAATAAGCATATGAAAGGATACTCACCATCATGTCATTAGGAAATGGCACATTAAAATGAGGTACCAGTACACCAGGACCTGGTGGCGGAAGGCAAACTTTAATGAGACACATTTCCTTCCCTTGAACTGATAGGATAGTGCAAGAGTAAAGCATGAACAGGTAAACAGGTCAAGTCTGAATTTTGTTTTATATGCTATGACAGAGGTATTCACACTGTAGTGCTTTGCCTAACCAGGAGGAAGGAGGTGAGGTCTGAGCTAAATTTTGTAGGATGAGTGAGAGCAGCGATTGGGATGAGGTGAGAGGGTGGGCAGGTGGTGAAATGGGGGAGGGGACAATTGGGGGCAGAGGGCACAACAGGAACAGTGGATGCAGATGGGCCAGGGTGCAGAAGGTGGGAGTGGGTGGGCACTGGGAGTGTGCTGTCGTGAGGTGTGGAGGGCAGGATGAGGAGTGACCACCCAGGCAGGAAGCTGGAGAAACAAGCAGGGGCCGAGAACTCCAGAATATGAGCCCTGGGGAGAGCCTTCAAAGGGATTCAATAGGGCGAGATTTTCTGGAGTTTCATTGGAAGATAGATCTAGTTTCTAGGGAAAGAATGGATTGAGGTGCAAGAGGAAGAGGCAGGGAGACCAATGAGGCTGTGACAGCACTCGGTGAGAGAGGACAACAGCCTGAGCCAGGGCGGAGAAGCTGGATGTGATGGCAAAAGAGGGTGGACTCGGTGCCCACCCAGCAGGTAGAGCTGGCAGAACCCAGCGACTGTGTGGGGTGAGGCAGAGGAGGAGTCTGGACTGAACCCCCGTCTCCAACACAGCATGGGAAAGGCCAGTCAACTCATGCCGTCAGGAGTTTGGAAAAGGGTCTCAGGAACGGGGCAGCCCGGGCAGATGTGGCCCCTCCCGTGAGCGCTCCTGGAGGTCTTTGCGCAGAACTCTGCCGAGAATGTGACACGCTGCATCGAGTGCTCTAAGTGCCCGTCTCCTGGCTGGTGTCCAGTCTGCATATCCAGGACATGCAAGCACGGAGGAAACACCTGTTGAAATAAGTCAAGTCCAGTTCCCTCCCTTTATAAACGAGAGACTCCAAATCCAGAAGATGAAGAGAGCTGTGAAAAGAGCTGAGAGCTCGTGGCAGTAAAGACCCGAACCTTGGTCTTTATTCCCAGGCAAAGCCAGGGTTAGAGCTGGCAGCACAGTGTGGAATTCGTGGTTCCCCCTGCACGAGGTGGCTGAGAAGCACTAGCTCATCACAAACCGCAGCACTTGTTCGCTTGGGTGTCGAGGCAGCAAGTCCCCTTCCTGTGATCTCGAACTGAGTTCTCTTTAATAGTAATGCTGGGCGCTAAGGTCACAATGCGCGGCGTGGCTGGAAGCCGAGGCCGCGGTTCTCGCCGGGGGGACACACCGGCCTCCCTGCACGCTGCTTTGACCATGTGAGTCGGAAGCTCAGAACCTCGGGGGGGCTCCTCGCAGAGGAGCACATGACTGTCCAAATCCTCGGCCCACCACAGCCTCGCGCCCCGCAGGCCCAGCCTCTCTGTCCCGTCTGATTTCCCACTTTACTCCCACGATGCCTCCACCCGCCCCACCTGGCCCGCACGTGCAGAGCTGAGTGCACCGTCCATCCCTGACAAGAACTGAGGGCAATGGCCTTGCTAATGAGTGCAGGTGAGAGACAACAGGGAATGAGCAGAAATATTTACCGGGCCATTTTTACAGGCCACTAAGGCCCTGCCTGAGCAGGTGGAACGAACGCAGGTGACATTTGAACAATTACGGTGAAGTGTACCCCATCAGTACCCGCAGGATTACGCTGGGGCTTCCTGAACTTGGTAAACTTGGTAAAAACAAACAAACAAAAAATCCCGCCACGCCGAGCGCTGGGGACAATCAAGGGTTGACTGTCATTGACATTTCGCCCTGAGCCGTCCTCCCCGCGCTTGGAAACTGCGCTGCTCACCACGCTTCCGCCAGGGGGCAGCAGAGGTCACATTACACAGGGAATTAAAAAAAAGAAAAAAAAACAACTTTTTCCCCCAAACTGTGTTCCTCCGCATGAAACCGAACACTCCAGCCGTGGCGTCCCGGGCGCCCGCCCCGACCCGCCCTGCGCAGCCCGCCGCGCGCCTGCGACCCGCGGTCCCCGGCACCTGCCCCCACCCGCGTCCCCGAAGATGAGGGTTTGGCTGCTGCTTGGTCTCCTGCTGGTGCACGAGGCGCTGGAGGCTGGTGAGTGACTCGGTGCTGCCCGTCCTGTGCCCTGACTTGAGCCCCGGACCTCAGCCCCCTTCTTCCGCCCGCCGGCGACTCCCCTGACTTTCGACCTTCCGTGGCTCTGCCCGCGCGCCACTCCCTGCTCGTGCCCCTGCCCGCTCCTCGTAGGCACAGCCACTCTTCACCTCCCCAGGGAGCCCTCTGGGAAAGTAACAGCTACCGCGACCCTTAGGAGCATCCCCAGCCGGCGCCTGGTCCAGCCCACAGTGTCAACGTGTCGGCCTGGGAGGTGGCTCGGGAGCGGTGGGTGGCTGCCACCTCGGCGCCGTGCTGCCCCGGCCTCTGCTCCTGAGCGCGGGTGCCACCTTAACGAGACAGTTGCTGGTGCTTGCAAAACTCCAAGCGTCCCCCTCGTCCCCTCCGCAGTCCTGGATTCGATTCGTATACCACCGTGGGCTCGAATCCTGCAAGGTCTGTCTAGGTCTCCGGCCAAAAATTTCTATGTATTAAACCTCAAAACAAATCCAAACTCCACAGCTGTTACGTTTCTTATCTAATTGGATGGGGAAAGGTGAAGAAAATGCATTTTTGTACAGCATACGGAACCCTGTGCCACTGCACTTTTTAAAATTTGTTCCTGCCCTGGGTCCTCCCGATTGTGTAGACTCATAGCCACGGGGTCAGGCCTTATTTTTATGGGTGTATTTGTGTGCGCGTGTGTATTACTTTTATACATATTATATATATATTAGCATTTAATTGCTTTGCTTGCTCCGTTGTTTATTTAATTGGTGTTATTTGTACAGCAGCACATCTTTCATCTGCTTACGTCCTGGTATCCTCAAACCTCCTTTGAAATTCCTCGGCTACAGCCACAAGTTTTGCTTAGATTTGGTTGAAAAGCAGCTTTTGCTGTTATGCAACCTCATGCTGGAGCCAGCTCAACCTGGCTCCCATTTTATCCACTCCTCAATCCTGACCAGTTCCTTTCTTTCCTATGAAACTACAAGCATTTGCCAAAAAATACCATATTTAATTTGCAAAGTCCAAAATGGTTGTGGGACTTGAAGTTGAGCTTAAGGATCCTTAAGCTTAGAGCCTTGCTTATAAAGTGTAGATAACGCTTCTACTGGGCAGAGTAACACTCTTTGCCCGGAGAGAAGTTGCCATGAGTTTAGTTTGTAAAATGCAGTATTAAAATGATCCTGGCAGGTCTTGTATGTGAGGGCTGAAATGATGAAAATGCAGTATTTGGTATTATTTTTTGAATAGGGCAGGAGATGGCCAGACAAAATAATTTCAAATTGTCTATTCACTTGCTGATGATGCTCGAGATGCCAGTCTCAGAGGCTCAGGAAGCGGCTTCAGCCTCTACCTTCTGGATCTCTCCCAGCCAAGGTGCACCCAGACCATGTGGATTATTACAAATATCTTCCTAATTAAATTAACATCTGTTTAAATAATTCATACAAACAATAAACATTCATAAGACAGAGAAAGTTGAATGCAGATGAATATTTTATAATAAATAATTGATCAATGTTAGATGTGATAATAGCACTGTGGTTTTTGTTTTTTAAAATACCATATATAATGTATAGACTATTAATAGGTAAAATACTGAACACATACATGAAAAAGGAAATCTGCTTCATTAAGTTATATAACGGTTTTCTTACACGTATTAAGAATTTTTTTTTCTGTTTTGAGTTGTGTGGCGGGCTGTGGCCAGGGACAACCAATGAGACTGGATTTTACAGGAAGCCCTTCCAGTGCCAGCCTCTGACTGGCAGGTTGGGATTTGCTGCCGGCCGGGCCATTCCCAAGCACGAACTGCAGTGCATCTTGTCCCACCGCCTTTTGGTTTTCGTGACCACATCTGAGAGAGAGACTTCTAAGAGGAAAAGGCTTCCCTGCAAGTGCACATGTGGGCGGACATGTGTCCTAACCCAGCGAAGTTTGCTTTGCCAAATTCTAAAATGGTTTAAATTTTTAGAAATCAGGTTATTTCTCCTTATGAATGGGGTGAGGGGGAGAAACCTGGAAGAGCACATATTAATCACTCCTGTGGGATGAAATTGAGGCATGAAAACAGTTAATATGTAACCCAGGATCCCACTTGGAGTCAGATGTTGCTCACAGCACCTGATTTTCAGCATTTGTATGGAATCTGTGCGGCTTTGCTTATTTATATGGTGCTGCTATTTTCACATTAAAAAGTACAAAATTGCAGGCACTTAACAACTTTTTTTTTTTTGTCGTGACCGGCAACGGATCGCAACCCTCGGTGTCGCACCCGCACCTCGCTCAGCCAGTGAGCGGCCGGTCTGTATGTGGGATCCGAACCCTCAGCGGGAGCGCCGCCACGCTCCCAAGTGGCACACTGTAGCAGTGCGCCACCGGGCCGGCCCCCACTTAACAACTTTTGATAACCTACATATTTTTATTCAATGTCAGGAGCAAATGATGAAAGATAACGCTCCCAAGTGGCACACTGTAGCAGTGCGCCACCGGGCCGGCCCCCGCTTAACAACTTTTGATAACCTACATATTTTTATTCAATGTCAGGAGCAAATGATGAAAGATAAATAGTTTTGTCGCTGCTGTTTTGTTGAACTACACCAGACCCTTGCTCTGTGCTAATTTGATCTTCAGTCTAATGTGGGTTTACTTTGGATCCTATGAAAGGGTTTTCTTTCTGGGAGGACTAAAAAGATTCATTATAATATGAGGGCGGTACAGCCAGATCTCTAAGAAGGTAAGGAGAGCTACGAAGTGACAGGGATTCTCTAACCAGGACCTGGTATCACGTTTGTGTCTTGTAGAAAAAGAGAGTAAAAAATAGTTAAGAAATCTTTATAATGAAGGAGAGAACAGAACTGGGGTTACTAGAGGTGGGAAAGGGGAAGGGGCAGGGAAGTTAGCTAGAAATTGGCAAAGGGCCACAAAAAACGATTACATCGTGTAATGTTAAATATACTAATTATCCTGATTTGAACATCACATATTGCACACAGATACTGATATTCAATTCTGTACCTCACAGATATGTGCAATCAATTGTTTCAATAAAGTAAATCTTTATGATGAAAAAAGAATTACAAAATTCCTCATTGTTTATGACTACAAATAATGAACATTTCAAAGCATTTAGGATCTTGGCCTATATGTTTGATATAAAAAATAATCTTTGATTCTTAGGGCCAAGAAAGAGAAAAGTTTGAGGGCAAGAGAGAGACCGGGCGGTCAGAGGAGCGAGAAAAGTCCCAAGGAGCGATGATTTTCCCTGGGCAAGTTGTACAGCCCTTTCTGTGGTGCTCATAATCACATGGAGAAGACAGATAATAAATAAACAATTAAAGATACAATTGCAGGAAATGGTAAGTGGCATGAAGAATCACTGATCAGGGTGTATTCGTTTTGTAGGGCTGCTATAACAAAGTACCCTGAACAGGATGTCTTAAGATGACAGAAGTTTATTCTCTCACAATCCTGGAGGCCAGAAGTTCAAAATCAAAATGTCAGCAGGGCCTGCTGCTTCTGAGACTCTGGAAGATCCCTTTCTTGCTGCTTCCCAGTTTCTGGTGGTGGCCTCAGGCTGTGGCCACACCACTCCAATCACTCCCTTTACTGCCACTTGGCTGTCTTCTCTCTGGGTGTCTCTGTCTTTGCGTGGCATTTTCTTCTGTGCATGTGTCTCTTTGCTTCTTTTTTTTTTTTTTTGTCCTTTTTGAGACCGGCCGCACCGTGCTCAGCCAGTGAGCGCCATGAGTGCACCGGTCATCCCTATATAGGATCCAAACCCGCGGCGGGAGCACTGCTGCTCTCCCAGCGCTGCACTCTCCCGAGTGCGCCACAGGCTCAGCCCTCTCTTGGCTTCTTATAAGGACATCAGTTATATTGGAAGAAAACCTACCCTAATGACCTCATTTTAATCTGATTACATTAGCAAATGCCCTATTTCCAAATGAAGCCACATTCCCAGGGGCCAGGGGTTAAGACTTTGACGTATCTTTGCAGGGTATGCAATTCGACCAATAAAACAGGGAAAGTCAGAGGCCTGCCGGAAGCAAGGAAGCAAACCCTGCTGATGTCTGAAAGAGCCACGCAGTCCAAGGGCACGGGGTGGGCAAGAGCTCTGAGGTGGGCTTGTACCACTGGCCAGTGTGGCCAAAGGCCCGTGAGGTGTGAGACGGAAGATGGCGGGGCCTTCTTGGGTATAGGAAGCCCTACAGCTTTTTTCTAAATTAGATGACAGTCATTGGAGGGTTCTGAACCGAGCAGTGCCCATGACCTGATTTTTGTTTTCAAAGGGAGGAGTGCTAGGGTGGAAGCTAGCTGCTACTTCGGAGGCTTTTAATAGTCTGGGTGGGTGAGATGTGGCTTGGCCCAGGGTGGCAGCCGTGGGTGGGGAGAGAAGAGACTGGGTCCAAGGTCAATTTTGAAGCCAAAGCCAAAAATTTGGTGCTGGATTGGACGTGGCTCAGACGAGAAAGAAAAGAATCAAGTGAGACTCTGAGGTTTCTGTCCCGAGCAACTGTGTGAATAGAGCTGCCATTTACTGATAAAGGGAACACCGGGGAAGCAGCAGGTCTGGAGGGGCATCCAGAGTTCAGGTCTGCTCGTGTTAAATCTAAGATGCAACTAGTCTTCCAAGTGGCCGTGCTGAGTAAGCGACAGATTATTCAGATCTGGAGTTTAAGGCAAGGTCGGGATGGGAGCTGGGGCAGCTTTCTGCGTATAGATGCTGCCAAGCTGCTTGCGAGGGCACCAGAGACTGAGTGTCGTTAGAGAGGAGTCGCCAGGCCACGGTCTTGGGGCTCGGATCTGGCAGGAGAGGAAGCTGAGCCGCAGCTGCCAAACAGAGACTGAAGCCCATCAGGGAGGCGGGAGGAAACCAGGACAGCACCGTCACCGGGGAGCCAAGAGGATCAAGTTTTCCAAAAAGAGAGTCCTCAACTGTGATCTGATCGATGTTCTGGAAAACACTTCAGATTCAGGCCTTTATCCTGGAATAGAAATATCTAATTCTCGGAAATTGCTATTTTAAGAAAATGATACATTAAGAAGTGGTAGGAGGGTTCTTGGAGGGAGTAGGGAACGAAAAGGCTTTCATCTTGCTACGTTTTCATCTTCTGGTGTCACTTGTTCACCTTCTCAGCGTTGTTCTTAGAAAAGTCTTTCTTCCTATGGGGTGTCTCATGGAGAACAGAAACATGAGAGTGCATGGCTCTCGGTTTATATAACTCGGGAAACACCTGAGCTACGCAAAAAAATACACAGTGTAGTTACTTTGATGCTGCCCTCGGGGCTGGCCATCCCTCTTAGCTGCCCATCAGGGGGGAAAAACCAGTGTCTCATGGAGAACAGAAACATGAGAGTGCATGGCTCTCGGTTTATATAACTCGGGAAACACCTGAGCTACGCAAAAAAATACACAGTGTAGTGACTTTGATGCTGCCCTCGGGGCTGGCCATCCCTCTTAGCTGCCCATCAGGGGGGAAAAACCAACCAGCTATGGATCTTTGATACTAATGACTGTTTAACATGTAAGCCCCATCGAAGCAGCCCTCAGGGATTCACCTAATGAATTTCTTTTCTCCTCCAACACAATTCTGTCGAATGAGAGAGGTTATTAATAGTCAGGTCACTTTTAATGAATAAGGTTTGATTGTAATCCTCATCTTGATCATGGTCCTTTGTCCTGCTTACTTCTTGCTTTGTATTTGCTCCTTTGCTTCGTGTATTTACTTCTTGCTTCTTGCATTTGTTCATTCATTTTGGAGATGAGTTTTTGACCAGCATCTCCTCACTGGGAGATTCTAATGTATGCTTTGGAAAGGCATCTCTAGCCCTTCCAGGAAGGTCATGCTATCATCCCCAGCATCGAGTTCTGTTTGACTTGGAACTCCTTGTTAAAGCCTGGGCATAGCAAACAAAGAATCCACTTAAACAATGGTGCTGTGCATGAGATTTGTGCAAATAAAGGGAAACTGCACCCATATGCTGATCCCCACGTGAATTGAGAGCAAAAGCCTGAACCAGAGAAAACTTTATTCTTGGAGTCAAAAGGTCTGGTTTTTCACTACCTTGTTGGGGTGAGCTGTTTGACGTCTGTAAATTCAAAAGGATAATTAGCTACTTTGCCTCCACCACAAGTTTGTCATGGAGATCACATGAGACCACCACAAAACAAGTAGCACTTAGCTAGCACTTACTGTGGGTCAGACACTATTCTCCACATTTTAAATATCTGATGAACTCGTTTAATTCCCACAACAACCTATAGGATTTACAAATGGTTATTGTCATCTAGGATAGCTTGAATTTCTGTTACATGATAAAGAAAACACATCAAATTAGACATCAATCCAGAGGTCCATTAATCTCAGAGGAATAGTGTGGCTAGAATGTTTATGGGGCACAGATTACTTGGACATCATAATAGTAGCTTCTTAATTTGTACTTAAGTAAAACATGTGACTTCTACTCTATTGCAAAGCTGAAGCTTAGGCTTCCCAATTGAGGTTGCTGAATTAGTGTACTTCCGTTGGTCTGACATGTTCTACCGGTTATAATGCTTCTCCTTCCAGAAGGCTGGGGAATGTGTGTGTGTGAGCCATTGTCCAACCCCATCTATCGACAGAAACAGGGTGAATGAATCAAACATGCAGGGTCAGCAGAAGTTTGGGCAAACAGCAGGTCCAATGGCAGGTAGTGGGGACCCTGTCTTGGAAACGAGGGTTCAAAAACACAGCTCTCCTCCCTGGAAGGATTGAGAAAGCTAAGCAGGGCCAGTGACCCAGAGGAACTGGAGTGGAGGAAGGGAGGGAAATAAGAAGAGACTCAGTCTAGGAGAGGAAGGAGAGGTCACAACTGGACCCGAGATCACAGAAAAGAGAGCAGGGCTCAGGGAGCCAGCCTGCAAGCCCGAAGAAGGCGGCGTGCCCAGGACTGGATGCCGACACTGAGCTGAGAGTTCCGAAGAGTGGGACTGGTTCCAGAGTCTGAGCCAGCTGAACTGAGAGTGGTGGCTAAATGGCTCCTGTTTCAAAGGTCAAAAGACAACACCCAAAGAAGCCAAGTTCATCATTACATAGTTGCATCCAAATCAATTGAGTTTTTTATTATTTTCTCTTGATTTACTATATTTCCTTATTTTATAGAAATACCCTGTAACTCCCTCAACTGGCCAAAGTTTGTTTATTTATTTATTCATAATATATACAGAATGTTTATCTATGATGGTGCAATGAGTACTTTGGAATGGGAGTCAGGAGACCTGAGTTTTCTACTCTCGAATCTGCCACTAACTAGCTGAGTGACTGTATTCAATTTATTTAACTTTTCAGAGCTTCCTTTATTTTTTAAACCTGCAACATGAGAGCTTTACCTAGATGATCTCTAAGGATCCTATAAGTTTGGACGTTTTGCAGTTCTATGGGCACATATCCTTGCTGGGCGGACACAACTGCATGGCTTCAGGGGCCTTAGTTGAGATTTCTGGAGCCCAGTGGTCTTTGGTTTTTGCAAGGCAGTGGGAGCAATCTCCTCTGGGTGCGGGCAATAAGCGGAGCATGATCTGTAGAGTAGACAAAAATAATAGTAAAACCAGCTTAAAGTATGTAAGCTTTTCATTATCATTATTTCCCAGCAACTCTCCACAATGTTGGTAATAAGATATTCCTCCCCTAGAAATATTTTGTTGTCTAAATTCTAAACCATTGCTATAGTTACTGTGGAATTTTAATAACATAGGAGGGTACTTTAAAAAGTTCATGGAAAAATAGATAGTACAAATCTTTTCATGAACTTTTTGATGACCCCTTGTATATAAACTTTAAATGAGCATATGTTTAGTACTTATTCTTTAATAAACATTGTATTCTACGTGGACGTTGTCAGCCCCTGACAAACAAAGACTCCACCCTGCATTCATTTAGAGATAGTTCATAATGGCTCGACATCTTTTGAGTGAGCTTCCAGAGCAGACTGCATTTAAAGAGTAGATTCAAAAAGATAACATAGAGGGCCGGCCCGGTGGCGCACTGGATAGTGCGCTGCTTGGGAAGCGCGGCGGCGCTCCTGCCCGAGGGTTCGGATCCCACATACAGACCGGTTCCTGCTCACTGGCTGAGCGAGGCATGGGAGCAACACCGAGGGTTGCGATCCCGTTGCCGGTCCCGGTCCGGTGTGGGAGTGACACTGAGGGTTGCGATCCGGCTGGAGCTATCCTGCTTATCTCCACACCTTTAAGGATTCCCGCCTCAGGTGAGCTTTCTTTTTACTTGTGTTTTTGCTTTGGTTTTGTTCCCTCATTAAATACTGCATTCTTGTTGACATCTACCATTTCTCCATAATAGATTGAAAAACTGGAAGACTAATAAGCAAATGCCACAGATTTTATTTCTTCCCCCTGTTTAAAAAAAAAAAATTGTTGCAAAACCTACCAACATTGGTTGAAAAAGTGAAATTCTGTAGAAAACCAGCTGGAGCTATCCTGCTTATCTCCACACCTTTAAGGATTCCCGCCTCAGGTGAGCTTTCTTTTTACTTGTGTTTTTGCTTTGGTTTTGTTCCCTCATTAAATACTGCATTCTTGTTGACATCTACCATTTCTCCATAATAGATTGAAAAACTGGAAGACTAATAAGCAAATGCCACAGATTTTATTTCTTCCCCCTGTTTAAAAAAAAAAAATTGTTGCAAAACCTACCAACATTGGTTGAAAAAGTGAAATTCTGTAGAAAACCAGCTGGAGCTATCCTGCTTATCTCCACACCTTTAAGGATTCCCGCCTCAGGTGAGCTTTCTTTTTACTTGTGTTTTTGCTTTGGTTTTGTTCCCTCATTAAATACTGCATTCTTGTTGACATCTACCATTTCTCCATAATAGATTGAAAAACTGGAAGACTAATAAGCAAATGCCACAGATTTTATTTCTTCCCCCTGTTTAAAAAAAAAAAATTGTTGCAAAACCTACCAACATTGGTTGAAAAAGTGAAATTCTGTAGAAAACCAGCTGGAGCTATCCTGCTTATCTCCACACCTTTAAGGATTCCCGCCTCAGGTGAGCTTTCTTTTTACTTGTGTTTTTGCTTTGGTTTTGTTCCCTCATTAAATACTGCATTCTTGTTGACATCTACCATTTCTCCATAATAGATTGAAAAACTGGAAGACTAATAAGCAAATGCCACAGATTTTATTTCTTCCCCCTGTTTAAAAAAAAAAAATTGTTGCAAAACCTACCAACATTGGTTGAAAAAGTGAAATTCTGTAGAAAACCAGCTGGAGCTATCCTGCTTATCTCCACACCTTTAAGGATTCCCGCCTCAGGTGAGCTTTCTTTTTACTTGTGTTTTTGCTTTGGTTTTGTTCCCTCATTAAATACTGCATTCTTGTTGACATCTACCATTTCTCCATAATAGATTGAAAAACTGGAAGACTAATAAGCAAATGCCACAGATTTTATTTCTTCCCCCTGTTTAAAAAAAAAAAAATTGTTGCAAAACCTACCAACATTGGTTGAAAAAGTGAAATTCTGTAGAAAACCATATGACAATTTTATAGGAAACCGTATGACAAGAGTGAAATTTTATAGGAAATTGTAATGCAAAGAGATGGATATTTAAGAATTCATGGTCTGAAAATAATGAATTCAATGTTTGACATTGTTCTTGAAGTTACCATAATGAAAACTGAAATGACCCAACAGGAGATTCCCACACACAACTTAACCAGAGACCAACTTAAACTACTTTTAAACTCTTCATCTACTTCTGATTATTTTTGCTTTCGTGAATATATGACTTTTATATTCAGCAGCCTCAACTGGTAAGAAGGCTAAAGAGTTCTCGTGCTTGAACGAGCACCTTCTTGAGGCTGGCTGCTTGTTCAGGAGAAGCGGGGCAGGTGGTGTTGAAAACCAAAAAGACAGAAGAGCAGCTTCGGGGAAGCGGGAGGAGCCCTGAGCCCTGGCTCTGGGGATGTGGGTGGGGCTGAGTCCCGTGTGTCTCCGGAGAAGTTCCCTAAACTCCCCAGGTCTCAGTTTCCTCATGAAGGGGATGGGACATGATTTCCCAGATACTTTCCAGTCTTGCTTTCCTATGATTTATGATGAATACGTATAGGATGTAGTCTGGGATGACTGCAATTGGAGGAAGAAAGAATACGGATAGTAGACACCAGAAACTCTGCGTGCTCATAACAGATTCATATTTCTGCACCATCCCCACCTCCCCAGAGATCCATCTCTCAGTTGCTGAACCAGAAAACTAGGTCGCTTTTCTGTCCTCTTCCTCTCTCCGCACATCCAACCCATCACCAAGTAAAGTCAATTCAACCTGCGTAAGAGCCATAAGTCTGTCCACGTCCCATCCCTGGAGTCACCACCCCCGTCCCAGCCGCTATTCTCCTGTCTCCAGCACTGCAATGACCCCACCCAGGCTTGTCCTCCTCCAGTCTCGTCGCTGTAGCTAGAGTGGTGCTTAAAATGGCTTTCCACTGGGGATAAAGTCCACCGTCCTCGGCTGGCCGCCGTTAGCTCACTTGGGAGAGCCCGGTGGTGATAACACCAAGGTCAAGGGTTCAGGCCCCACACCAAGCACGGTGCTGGTACCACCAAGGTCAAGGGTTCAGGTCCCATACAGGCCAGCCACACACACAAAAGTCCAACATTCTCACATGACTGATGAGACCCTCCCTGATTTCTGCCATCTCTCTGAGGTGGCCTCTAATCTTTAGTATCGCTGCTTTCACTGGCCTGGGTTCCTGTGAGATCGTCAGAAGTTCCAGGCTCCTGGGGCTTTACAACTTGCTGCTGTCCTTGCCTGGAACACTCCTGGCCCCCTTCACCTGGCTTAATTCAGCCCAGGCATCGCTTTCTCTGGAAAGCCCATGTTAGGCCTCCCTATGTACTGTTCTCGCTGGACAGCGTTTCCTCTTCCCAGCTGTCTTTACACTTAGAACTCTGTTTTTTCTTTCTTTTAACATCCGTGTTTTTCTCTGAGACTTAGCTAATTGCTTCCCATTTAGCTTTATCTATTTAATGACTGAGTGGCAGTACTCCCCCATCCTCCCTGTACACTTGCCCTTCTTTCACACGGGCATGCACACACATCCACATGCACACGCACACATGCACACGCACACACGCACATGCAGACACGCGCACACGCACACACGTACACACGCACATGCAGACACGCGCACACGCACACATGCACACACACGTACACACGCACATGCAGACACGCACACGCAACACGCAAACATGCATATGCACATCTGTACACCCGCACCCGCACACACGTACATATGCACATGCAGACATGCACACATGCACACATCCTTTGGAGAATAAATAGATTGAAATACGTGTATGAGTAATGTTTATCTGTCTATCTGTGCTCTTGTATTAAGACCTCTTTCACACTTTTTCACATTTTATTCTGACTGTATCCTCCAGCATCACAGATATAACAGTGTAGAGTCCTTCTTAAGATTTAATGGGTTGGACGGGGTGTGGAGATTGAGTTGATTTTCCCGTTTCCCTGTCCACACTCAGGGTGTGTGTGTGTGTGTGTGTGTAAGATTTACTATAATATATAATTTTGTGTGTGTATGATAAAAACAAAGAACCTAAATTTACCCTCAATTTTTAAGTATACGGTATTATTGTTTATATACATACTATATACAGCACATCTCTAGAACTTTCCATCGTGCATGACTAAAACTGTGCCCACTGAACAACTCCCCATCGCCTCTCCCACCCCAAGCCCTGGCAGTCACCATGCTACTCTCTGTTTCTAAGAGGATGACTACTCTAGGTACCTCCTATAAGTGGAATCATACAGCATTTGTCATTTTGTGACTGGCGTATTTCACTTAGTGTAATGTCCTCAAAGTTCTGCTATGTTGTAGCATATCTCTAGACTTTTCTTCTGGTTTAAGGCCGAATAATATTCCACTGTGTGTGTATGTGCGCACACCACATTTTTTTATTCATCCACACAGCGATGGACATTTAGGCTGCTTCCACATTTTGGCTATTGTAAACAATGCTGCAGTGAATGTGGGCGTGCACTTATCTCTTTGAGATCCTGCTTTCAATTCTTTTGGATATATACCCAGAAGTGGAATTTACCATAAACTTTTCAAATGACTTAATTTACTGAAGTCAGATTTACACACTTTTTCAAGTTTTTTAAAACTAGAATTGAGACAATTTAATTTATTTGGAACATTTAGTCTTTGACTTACACAAAGTATCTTAAACCTAGAGGATTTGGTGCTTGAAGATTTAGTATTTTCTAAGAGTCTTTTCAAAGTTAGATCTAAATTATGTATTAATATATGTTTGAAAACATTTTAAGGACTCAAAGTGAAGTGAGCATAGATTGGAATTGAAGAGAAATATTCATGAGCTGAAAAAAAGAATTTTGACTTTTTAACATTAAATAGTATTCATTCAAAGCACAGTAAGGGCCTTATAGGAAAGTAAAGACAGATGTGGGCCCCCAAGGACCTTATGAAACATGTGAAAAATATCTAGTTATAACTTTCTACCAAACAACAGCAACAAAAATATCATGATTTATTTGACACCAGACATTCAAGTAATGGACTCCTGACGTCTTTCCCGGAATGTGGTGCCTTTGGTTAGAGGAGAAGTATTCATCCTGTGTTTTCTTTTCCTGTGGAATGAATTCTTTCCAGCATGATGACAGCTTTGGGGTTGGAAGCTCCCCAGGTGTGTTTCCAACAAAGTCTTGTAGTTTTAACCAATATTCGCAGGCTTTTGGAACTAAGTTCATATGTTACCATGTTTGTCCAAATTGAATCATCTGATTACTTCATCTTTTTCCACTAAATTGTGAGATGTTCCTTGTCACTAATCTATAAAAGCAGGACAACAGGGGGCCGGCCCGGTGACGCACTGCTGCAGTGCGCCGCTTGGGAGCATGGCGGCGCTCCCGCCGAGGGTTCGGATCCCACATACAGACCGGTTCCCGCTCACTGGCTGAGCGAGGTGCGGGTGCAGCGCCGAGGGTTGCAATCTCGTTGCTGGTCCCGGTCCGGTACAGGCGCGACACTGAGGGTTGCGATCCGTTGCCAGACATGAAAAAAGACAAAAAGGAAAAAAATAAAAAAAATAAAAGCAGGACAACAGAGGAAGTGACTTATGAAGAAGAAAGAGGTCTAATTAACTTATAGAGCCCAAGGAAGTGAAACAGGACTCAAGCAGAGAAAAATGTCATATGCATTTGTTTTTCCTGAAGTGCTGGGAATATGTAGTCACTTATTAAATACTTGAATGAATTAATACGTTTGACTTTATTCATGGTGGCAAAAAACTTTTTGGTAAATGATTAAAACATAATATCAAGAAAGGAAAATTAATGTCACCCAAATATAATTTGGCCTCTCTTTAGGATCGGAGGATGCAGGAACCCATCTCTGCCCACCGATTTTTCACACTGGTGTTATTAACATGAACACTGCCCCAGTTTCTTAGTCTGTAAAACAAGATGGTCTCTAAGGACCCTCTCAACTATGAATCTGGGATTTGAGAAAATATGTTTTTAAATCAATATTTCAGCAAATTAACATGTTTTAACCAGCCATAATTTCATATAGATTTTTAAGTAGATCTGCTTATAGTATGCTTATTTATCATTTTAATAAAAGTATGGTGTTCCATCAATGGAATATAGCATTGTTTTCTTACCTGGTTCCCAGTTTGTGGCTACTTGAAAAGTTTTTGCTATCATCAATAGTGCAATTATAAACATTTTTGTGTAAATAACTTGCTATGATTGTTTATATATCTAACACAGAGAAAGAAAACATTAACTTTCCTTAGTCAAATCACAAGGATAAACATGTTATTCCACATCTTTCCTTCTGTGAGAATAAAGAGGGACCATGTTATGGAACAGAGAGGCCAGGCCTAGGCACAGCTATATGTGAACGCTGCCTTTACCACTAACCGGCAAAGTGATCTTTGATCAGTAATTTCCCTAGAACCCAGTTTCCTAATCTGGAATATGGATACATTATTACTTATGGTAAGTGTTACCAATACAATGCCTGGCCCATGATATGTGTTCAATAATTGTAACAAATTGTTTCTAGGCAAAGCACATTTCACAAACACAATAATCCGAGTGGATCTTCTGGGACAGCTAATTCTGACCAGGACTAAAACAAATGAGGGAATTGTGAACAGCCCAAGTGGCTTCTGATTGAGAGGATCCAAGAAAGTTTGAGTACTTCTTTCCCAACAATGTGTGCACCTTGATTTAATTGATTAAATTTGTCATCTAAGGTCTGTGTCCATCTTCCCTGTGAAAGAGAAGTGTCTTGAGGGCAAATGCCACATCTGTTTGGTGCATCACCAGATTCCTCGCACCTAGAACATTGTCTGACACATACCAGAACCCAGGAAATATCCTTTGGTTTCCCCAGGGGTTTAGTGGTCATTTCAGAAGTCAGTTTCTTATCACGCATTCATTCATTCAACATTTAAAAATAATTGCTTAGTGCCAATGTACGCACTGCATGTATTGAGAGGATAATCAGATAGGCAAACAATGGAAGTATTAATGTACTTTACATTTATGATGCTGGGCCATCTGGATCCAGCCCCACTGACCTCATTAGTGAGTTGATTCCCTGTTTCCTCCTCTTTATCCACCGTGCCCCTCTGTCTTCACCTCCGTCTCCATTCCTCTTAGATTCTGGGGTCTGCCATTTCTATTAAATTCTTGAACATGTCCTAAACTCTTTTGCTGTCTGTTCTTGCATTCCCTTCTGAAAACTTCCAACACCAAATGAACGTTTTCATCTACTTTTTCTTGTCGGCACATGAACGCTGAGCACTGCTGGCGGGAACCATACTGCTGCCCAGATGGGTGCCATTAGAGTGTGGTCACCTCAATTCTGCCTGGCAAAGCCCTTCTCACCAGGCACTGTGAAGTTCACCCCATTTATCATATATTAGAGTGAAATGTTTCTTCTGAACTCCAGATTGAACCCTCCAGCTGCCAGTTCACCAGATCCACTTGGATCTTTCATGAGCCTTTCTTTAAATGTAACCATCTAAAACCGAGCTCATGGTCTTTCTCCACACCTGGTCATCCTCCTGTCCTTCAGTTCAGTGAGTGGCACTAATCTCATGCAGTTATCCTGACCAGAGCCCTGGAAATCACCTTGGACACTTTCATCTTTTTGACTTCCACATCGAACCAGTGGTGCCATAATCAAATTATTTCTTGAATTTTCCCACTTCTTACCACAATATTAATGCCCCAAGTCTCTTACCAGGGTTGGTGTTTGTTTATTCACTGGTGTTTCCCTAGCACCCAGCACCATGCCCGGCACACTGCAGGGCCTCCCTAAGTATTTTAGGGAGTGAACGGTGCTGGGGGCACTGAGCCTAGAGTGGGTCTAAAGTCAGACCCTGTGACTCTGTCACCTGTGACTCTGGGAACAAGCTCAATGAACTTAAGAGCTGAATGGGACCTTAGTAGTTATTTTGCATAAGCCTCTCTTTTTAATAGATAAGGAAACAGAGAGAGGATAGATGGCAGGTCCAGAGTGACAAGATGGTGAGTGACAGGTGAGTCCTAGAACTCAGGCCTCCTGGTTCCCAAGGCAGAGCTACTGCCCTACTGCAGGGCTCCACAGTGCATCTAGCGGGATCAATTTAGACCCAAGTGCGCTGTTGGCCTGATGGAGGTAGCTTCAGGGAAGATAGATTTGTTGTCTACTCTTAGGTCTAGACTAGACTGGACTAATAAATCTGATTTCTAAAGATTCAAAACAGAAATAGAAAGGATATACTTATCCAGAGTGGTGCCTTGGTTTCTTGCTACATAGCTTTGAATTGAAAGTGGTTGGAATCCCATGTTGATTTAGGATGACATTTCGGACACCAGAATGCTAGCACATTACACTGGGCTACTTAGAGAGGAGAGCTCTTTCAGAAGAGCACAAATGATCCCTTATCCGAGTGACAGGTGAGTCCTAGAACTCAGGCCTCCTGGTTCCCAAGGCAGAGCTGCTGCCCTACTGCAGGGCTCCACGGTGCATCTAGCGGGATCAATTTAGACCCAAGTGCGCTGTTGGCCTGATGGAGGTAGCTTCAGGGAAGATAGATTTGTTGTCTACTCTTAGGTCTAGACTAGACTAGACTAATAAATCTGATTTCTAAAGATTCAAAACAGAAATAGAAAGGATATACTTATCCAGAGTGGTGCCTTGGTTTCTTGCTACATAGCTTTGAATTGAAAGTGGTTGGAATCCCATGTTGATTTAGGATGACATTTCGGACACCAGAATGCTAGCACATTACACTGGGCTACTTAGAGAGGAGAGCTCTTTCAGAAGAGCACAAATGATCCCTTATCCTAAAGGTGGACTTTGGCCACCCCAGAGGCCAGAGCCATGGTGAGGTAAGCTCTGGGACTCCTTCCTGGCCTTCTATTCTATGATGCATGTTTCCTTTGCATTAGCAAAACCATGTCATTAGAAGGTCCACTAGATGGCAGGTTTCAGCTGCGTTACAATTGTCTTCCTTTCACCAGTAAAAAGAAAACATTTAAAATGAGGACTGACTGGATAAAATAAGTACACACTTGTGCCTGTGGTCCTTTCACCCTTTTAGGCTAAGCAGTGTTCACAGTTTCAAGTTGCATTTTAAACAGTATAGAATTCAGTTGGCCAAGCAACAAATAAAAAAGGGGTGGGCATTTGTAAACGTATGTACCCACATAAGGATAGAACCCAGCTGAGTCTTTCAAGAGTAATGGCTACTTTGAACAGTTTCATTGGTGCCTCAGAGGCTAAAAATTAGAAGTGGACGATTTTGTATTTTCACGTGCTGAAATTGATTCTGATTTTTTTTTTTGCCCTTTTTGAGACCGGCCGCACTGCGCTCAGCCAGTGAGCGCTGTGAGCGCACCGGTCATCCCTATATAGGATCCGAACCCGCGGCGGGAGTGCTGCTGCGCTCCCAGCGCCACACTCTCCCGAGTGCACCACGGGCTCGGCCCTTGATTCTGATTTTAATTCCAGACTCAGTCTATCCCAGGTCACGTATATATCTTCTCTCTGAGGTCAAAAATAGCAAAGATTTTTTTCTGACAATGGTTATCATTTATTGAATTTTCTATTTCTTTTTTTTTTAAATAAGTCAAAAAATAATTTCATAACAAGTAAAGAGCAATCAATACAGAAAAGTCAGGGCAAATATAAGGAATTTTCTATTTCTTGACTCCTGGGCTCCGTCCCTCCTTCCAACAATGTTCTTTCAAAGCATCTGCTGTGTTCAAGGTCACATGCTAGGTAGATGCTGGAGATATGATGGTGAATAAAACAGACATAACCTACTAAATAAGCATTTTAATATAGCTGTGTGAGTGTCAGGGAGGACAAAACTCAAGCTAATATCTGAAGGTTGAAAGTCAACCAGGTAAAGAAGGGTGTAGAAGAATGTAAGAAAATTCCAAAAGGAGGGAAGAGCTTAAGGGGCTGCCTAGAGGTGACAAAGAGACGGCACTTGGAGCATCGAGAGTACATGGGGGGAAATGGGTGGCTAGAGGCAAGGAACAGGGAAGGAGGCTGCAGAGGAGAGGGGAGCTGGAGGTAAGCAGAGGCAGACCATGGAGGGCTTCGTTAGTCATGTTGTGGAGTTGAAAGTGAAATCTAGGGCACTTATAAGTTGTCAACTTAAAGCCTTTATAAATATCTACACATGGGAAATGCAGAGGGCTGTACGCCACGGCGCAGGGGTTAGTGTTCCTCGCGGCCTTTAGGAGAAAGACAGCAAGGCCTCTTCCCAGTCTCAGGTGAGCCCGCACCCTCCATGTGCTCGGTACCTGGTCTTCTCAAACTGGGGTCAGTAGACATATTCTTGGGCCTCATGCTTCTTTGCAAGATCTTTTTAAAATTTTTGCTTTCATTTTGTTGATAATATTTTTAAAAATAGTATAAGAATCTTCTGGATCATCCGATCAGTCCCACTGGAGGATAAACATGATCCATTTTCATCTTCTCTGGAGACATTTTATTCCTTCAGTGTCATCATAACACGCTTCCAGAGTTTAGAGCAGGGGAATTCTTGGCACGATGCTGAGCCAGGAGAGAAAATAAGAAACTTAAAATAGGTGGCCTGGACAAAGCCTTCAATAAATGGGTGCTGGTGGGAGCAGGGCGATGGTGGAGATTTAAACTAGGTTGTTAGCTACATCACAACCGTAAAAACAAGCTGGGATGATGTAAGAAGCCCTAGTCCTGCTTCCTACAAAATAAGGGCACAGGCATTGTCTTTCAGGATGTTTCTGTGGTGTCTGGTCGGATGTTAGCATTTTTCAGTCAAGAACTGGAAGTTGGGAGGCGTGGGTGGGGCCAGGAGATCTCTTTGATGGCTGGTTCCTCTGAAAACAATAAATAGCTTCTAGAGAGAAGGGAGGGCATCTGGGTTTTCATCTGGCCACAGTTGGCAACAGCTTATTCCACCCACAGACAACACAGGGAGGGCAGCTGAGGAGGCCACTGGCGGCCCCAGGCCGGAGGAATCACCCAGCGTCTGAACGAGGCATCTGGGGGAGGTTTGAGAAAGATGTTAAGAGGTGTTTAGAAACAGAAGAACCGCACTGTGGAGAAGGATTGTGCACAGAGTTTGGTAAGTATTGTGGACAACACTCTGCTGGACTGAGGAAGGGGCCTTCCCCCCCACCCCAGTTTATTTTGTTTTATTTTGGTAAAATACACATAACATAAATTTACCATTTTAACCATTTTTTAAGTATACAGTTCAGTATCCTTAAGCACATTCCCATTGTTATGCGTCTGTCTTTTCAGTTCAAACTCAATTTCCTGCAGAGCTCGTTTCACTTTATTTTCTGAGCAGAGACTAAGGCGACAAGGCTCTCCCTCTGTCTTCAGACTGACCTGGAGGTAGAGTTTGGGCCCGATTCACAGTGGCACATCGATACCATATGCTGCAGCCAGACTCTGGCATTTACCTCCAAATGGATTTCTAGCCCAGAGATTAGAAATAAGTAACGATCCCACCCTGAGGGTAGAGCACTTTCTTCCCAGACTCAGTGGCACCAGGGCCAGGCCTTCCACCATTTCCCTGGAGACGGCTTGGGGGGTGGCAGCCGGATACGGGACTTCTCCGGATGTACGAAACGTTCTGACAGTGTTCAGGTTGCAGAAAAACACAGTGACGTTCCCTCAGGACATGGGTGGAGANCTTTATTTTCTGAGCAGAGACTAAGGCGACAAGGCTCTCCCTCTGTCTTCAGACTGACCTGGAGGTAGAGTTTGGGCCCGATTCACAGTGGCACATCGATACCATATGCTGCAGCCAGACTCTGGCATTTACCTCCAAATGGATTTCTAGCCCAGAGATTAGAAATAAGTAACGATCCCACCCTGAGGGTAGAGCGCTTTCTTCCCAGACTCAGTGGCACCAGGGCCAGGCCTTCCACCATTTCCCTGGAGACGGCTTGGGGGGTGGCAGCCCGGATACGGGACTTCTCCGGATGTACGAAATGTTCTGACAGTGTTCAGGTTGCAGAAAAACACAGTGACGTTCCCTCAGGACATGGGTGGAGAGAGGATAATAATAGAACTGGTCGCATTGTGCTGGTGTCGGGCTGGAATGAGGTCGCCACACAGAGAGCCCTGCACACATAGTAAGTCCTCTCAATAGACAGGAGCTATTTTTATTCACAATATTGTACCCCCAAGAGGTAAATCACAAGAGAACAGCCAGTTTTTCAGGAATTTTGTTTTAAGAAAATGTTTTAGACATGTCATGTACCTCAATCCCCTGCAAATGCTGTATGTCCATAACCGTGTGGTGCACTCATTGATAGTCTTACTAATTGTCCCGGGGTCCTCGAAGGTCCTGCTATCCCTCAGCTGTCTAGTTATTAAGGTGGGGGAAATGGGATGAAGCACATTGTATACTTTCGGAGAAAATGTTTTTGCTAACTCTTCTTTAAAAAGAATGTTTCATTAAACAAAACATCATTTCTTGAGCATTCTGGTAAGTCTAGGTTGGATTATCCCAGATGTGTTGCCCAGCATTAAAACATAGTAAGAAGATTATAATAAACTCAAGTTAATGCATCCAACCAAAGACAATATGGGAAAATCACAAAACTATTTTAGAGGATAATTTTGGAGACTCTTGTAAAATGGAACATTGTTTATGGTATAACTTGAAGTGATTGCATGTATTTGAAGAGTGAAATTCTTTATTTAAAAAATGTGTATACACGTGGGTGAAGTCGATGATTTAATGTACAAAACGAAAATGTGTTGTTGTAGCATGATCATTTTTTACCAAGTATTTCAATATGCAAAATGTAAATAAAATAATTTTTCAAAATACCTTTCAAGGTATGTCAGAGGAGGAAGCAAGGAAAGAAGAATAAAGGATAAGATATAAAATGGGCAATTTTACGTCCACTGGTTTATAACCGTGTAGAAGGACACATTATAAAAAAAAACCCAGCCAAACGAAGTTGGCAAAGGTTTGCCTCCTGCGTCTGGGCTCAGCCCCCTAACAGCTCCATCCCACCTGCACAGCCGGCTGCAGGTGGGCAGGTGCTAAGTCCCTGCCTGGGGACTCTGCCCAGAATCTCCCTCGTCACCCCCCATCCTGCATTCCCAACTTGCCCACTCGATGCTGGGGCCTTAGGATCCTGTCCCTCGCCTTGCTTGGTGCCTTATTGCCTAAAACCTTTGGTCGGGTTGCCTTTTGGACTTGATCCTGACTTTGTCCCTGGACTCTGCCTTTCAGATCTCATCCTACTGGCCAAACCCTCCTCTCACCCCTGCCCCACCTCTTAGAACCCAGGGGAAATCTGCTGTCTCACCGGCCTCCAGGGGAGGTCAGACAGCACAATCTGACCCCTCCCTGTAACAGCACTGCTCTTCTTTATGAACTTGACTTAGGAGATGGGACAAGGCTGGGGGGATGGGACCCTGTGTACCAACCTAAATTGATAGGAGAGAATGTTCTGTGGCATGTGTGTTTACCTTGGTGGCTTGTGGAATGGCACACTACATCGCATCTACTGGTGGGCATCCTGGAGAAAGAGGCAGAGGCTGGCAACCGTCCATACAAGAGCAGGAGGGTGACTTCAGCGAGTGTGTAAGAGCTCGAGATTAATGGGTGTTGAGCTGAGAGAAGTGCTTGCCAAATAGAGTTATTGTTTAACTAATTTATATATAAAGACAGTCCATAAGTCAGAAAGGCATGAGAAAACACCCGGAAATGAACCAGTGAGATGAAAGGCGTGCATACCAGACACAATTACAGAGCAGCATAAGACAGCATCGGTCAAGTGTGAGTTGTGCAGGCTGATGGAAAGAGAGAAGTCAGTTGTCGACAGGGGCTGGAGAGGCAGACTGATTGACTGAGTGACTGATGACCTAATTGTAGGAGACCAGGCTTTAAAGTGAAGATGGAGAGATGTGGAACAAGGAAGCAAGAAAAGCATAAAACCTCCGCAAGGAATTGTGCTATGCAGCCAGCGTGGGGAACCACTGGTCTAGCCTGGACCTTACCTTTTACAGGCGATTAGGTTAGATCCACAGAGGGTAAGAGGCTTTCTCAAGTTTGCATAGCTTTTAGTAAAGGAAACTAGACTTGAGCCTAATTCCCAACACCCCTGTAGTCTCTACACCAAGAAAGCAGTCTATTTCTTTAGATTTCTAGTGTTTTTTCTGAAGATTTACAGTCAACGTGGCATTAGTACAAGCGGGTACCTTGAAAATGTTGGCAAGAGGGAGATTTGGTGGTTCTCTGCACAGTGAATTCATTGTGCCAGGTGCAAACGGGCCCAGGCCCACGGCCTCTGTATTCACCATTCCAACTGGGCCATAATACACTCACTGTGGCTGTGTGCCTGCCAGTTAGTAGGCCACTGCTTGTTTTTCTAACAAGGGTGGTAGAGGCTTGCTCCATTGTCTTCTGTTCCTGGGCCTATTTTTTCCCCAATACGTGGCCATGAGCATTTAACTAAGCATTTTTCTCTTGTCACTCACAGAGAAGTGCTTATGAACTTATTCTACATGGTAAAATTAAAATTCTAAGAAATACAATAATGTGGCTTTTGAAAATGAGTAACCCCTAAACCTCTGAATCATATGTTTGCAAAGTTTGAAAGATTATCTTGTCAAAATTACATGAGAACAATGATTTGTGATTTCTGTGAGTTTCTCCACGTGGTGAGCGCACATCTGCTAAGCTGTATCTTACCCTCATCCATAAATTTCCTCCAAGTCACTCGCTTGGTTATGACTTCGTTATGGATTTGAAATAACAGACTCGTGCTTCTTTTCCGGTGCACATGGGAAGCGCTCCAGACTCTTTTCTCAGGAGTCCCCAGGGATTCCATTCCCAGTTCTGCTTCTAACTGGCTATGTGACCTTGAATGCGTCACTTGATCCTGTAAAAGGAGGGACCCAACCAGATGATCTCCAAGGTCGCTTCTAGTTCCAAAATTACTTTTGACACTTGTATTTAATTCACATTAGATAAAAAGGGGGGTGGGTGGGAAGAGTAAGGACCCTTAGACAAGTTACTTGACTGTCTCACATGTTGAATTCTGTTCTGTTCTGCACCCAGCCACCTTCAACTGCAGTTCAAGGTCATACAGCCAGTAAGTGGTGGAGGCAGGATCTGAACGAGGAAACCTGACTCCAGAGTGTATGCTCTTAACCACTGTTTTACAAAGGCCGCTGAGCATGAAAGGTCTCTCCAGGAATAGCAGCCTGAAGATTAACCAGGTTTTGACCAGCTGGAAAAAGAGTTGGCTGGAGGGCTCTGAGGTGGAAATGCACAGATGTGTCTGGCAGGGGCTGGTGAGGAGCTTGGTTGGATGTGGAGGAGGGTCCGGTCCATGCTAAAGGTGTTGGGAGAGTGGATGAGCCCTGAATACCAGGCAAAGATGGCCTCAGTCAATTCTGTGCATACGGGGAGCCGCTAGTATTGTAAAACTGGAGGTCATAATAAAATGGGCTTCAGGAAAGTATATCTGATAGTTGACGAAGAGCATCTGAAGGGGATGGAAGAGACATTTTTCCCAGAAGGATCAATTTGTCTGCTGATAGGATGGGGAAGAGATAAGGAGTCAAAGGGGATGCTAGCCTGGGTGACAGGTTGAGCTGTGGCTCCATAAAAAGAAATAGAGATGTCGCGAGTGGGAACCAGGTGTGTGTGTGCGGGGGAGGGTTAAGCTGCAGGCAGGTGGCGTGGCCTCGGCAGGTCCACACGTGCAAGAGCAGGTCTGAGAACAAAGCCAGGCTGCACTCCTAGGGATTTTTTGCACTCCATTTGGCAGTGTTTTTATTAATCAGAACAAAATAATATCCTGGATTTTTTAGGCCTCCAG
This sequence comes from Galeopterus variegatus, assembly GCF_000696425.1. NCBI lineage: Eukaryota > Metazoa > Chordata > Mammalia > Dermoptera > Cynocephalidae > Galeopterus > Galeopterus variegatus. The sequence goes on from NW_007731645.1 coordinate 118,526, forward strand.
AGGAATTCCTGCTGGCAGTGCCTGTTCACATTCTGAAAATGCACAAGATGTAAAACTCACCTCCAGCTACTTAAAGTACACATGAGCCATCCACAATTAAACATTTATAGAGCATGTGTTCTGTAGTTTTGTAAGGGGTTTAACTTGTTTTACTTTTGTTATAGTTTTTCTTCTCTTACTACAAAATAACACTTACCCATTTAATTTAGAAACTCAAAAACTACAGATAAGTAAAAAAGAGGTCACTGAAAATCTCAAGATACACTATTAACACTATAGTTTAGAATCTTCCACTTTTATTTTTACATGTAAAAGAATTGTATCAAAATGTACAAACTCTTTTATGATTAACTTTTTCCCTAAGGCATCATGAATATTTCTGCTATGGCTGTCGTACCCTAGTAGGTTTAACCCAATCTCCTGGGCTCCTAGATCATTGCTTACTGTCACATCATGGCTGCAGCTAACATCTAGGTAGCAATGACCTGTGCCTGTTGGGCCCAGGGCTGTGCATATTCTAAGACCCTTATTCCAGGTGGCCTGATAGGATTTTATGTTGGGCGAATGGCTGCTGTGTCAGGCCATGTGTTGATTTGTGGTGTCAGAGGGATAGCCACTTCTCATTTTCTTGGAATCTGGGAAATCTCTGAAAGAGGAAAAGGGGCTTTTCCTCTGTAAAGAAGCCGTGTGTGCTACGCAGAGAGGCAAAAGACTGATGAACTCAGCAGGCAGGCAGACCAGACACTGGTCTGTGAAAGGGAAGGGGTCATTCCAGCATGGTGGCCAGTGTCTGGTCAGTGTCAAAGAAAGGACTTGGAAAGACAAGAGAGATGCTGGAAGGGCCACAGGGACATCACCAATGTGATCTCCTGTGAAAGAGTGATAAGTGCCTAGTGTTAACCACTTTTGTAATAATACAGAAGAATCTGGTGTAAGTCACTGTAGTAGAAAGACCTGCACCGCATTTCACATGCATTACATAACCCATGGTTAGGATAGAAGCACTGTAGTTATAATGCAAGTGTTTTGAATAGTTCTTGGGTAGTACTCAGATGTGGAGATGATTGATCAATTGATCAATAACTAGATAGATAATAGATAGATATTGATAGATACATAATAGATAGATAATGTAGATAGACAGATATAGTTATTCCAGCCTAATTTTTGATATTGCAACTATATACACTTTCAAGTTCCTTAGTTAGCATAGTTTATATTTGGTTCTCTACCAGTTCCTCACACATATTTCTTTTTTCTTTCTTTTTTTAAAAAACATAAACAGTGACAGCTTCAGTACATTTTACCCAGCTGTCTGTTTCCCAGGATTTCTATCTGTTTAGCTGGCTCTGTTCCCAGCATGTCACGGAGCAATTCTTTTCTGACACATTCTTAGATGGAGACAGAGTAAATACAGGCCCTGTACAAACACGCGAAACACGGACAAGCAAGTGCCCATGAGTCTTTATCTCCCTAAATGCTTGGCACAGATCCTGCATGCGGGAGAAGCTAAATAATTAATTTTTGAAATGAATGTTGAATAAGGAGGATACTCGATTGCATCTTTTTACCACATCTCTTACGTTTCTGCTTTATGCCGATGGAGCCAACACAGTGTCCAGGGCAGAAAATCTGGGTTGAGACAGTTGAGCAGCCCTGGGAAAGTTATTTAGACTAAGCTTCAAATTCTTCTCCTGTGGCTGCAGCACTTCCTGCACAACCCTGGGGACTCCCCGACCTCTCCAGCCTCGGTTGTTCACCTACAAAACGGGGATAATAGCAGCTCCTTCCTCACA
>NW_007731645.1:121730-123150 GCF_000696425.1 Galeopterus variegatus
CCCTGGGAATGCACCCCCTCCCCACTTGAGCATGTTGAAATCCTTCCCTTCTCCCAAGACCATCTTGGGCTTAAATCTTCTCCTGGTTAAGCTCCTCTGTGTTTCCATGACACTTTACCTAGAGGAACTTCAGAGCAGGGAACTCTCTAGACATCATTGTATCCCTCCTCTCCACTTTAGCACCTCCCACTTAATTTGCACTCATTAAGTATTTATGGGACTAATGAATAATTATCTTGTAACCCAGGGCTCACCCCCTGCCCTTGTCTGGCACAGTCTCGGGGGAGGACAGGAACACAGATCCTACTGCTGGCCCTGGTGAGATGTGACCCCTAACTTTGGGAGCTGTGAGCTCCCCCCTCTGTGTCACAACTTAGGTGTCTTCCAGAAGAGAGTAGGCTGCCGAATGCAGGGGGCTTCAGGCCTCCACTGAAGGAAGCAGGACCCTGTAGAGGCCACAGGAGCTCATTGGAAGAAACAAACACACTCTCTCTCTCTCTCTCTCTCTCTCTCTCATTTTGAACAAATTTTCTTTGAAACTTGGACTNGACCTCTCCAGCCTCGGTTGTTCACCTACAAAACGGGGATAATAGCAGCTCCTTCCTCACAGGGCTTCGTGAGGATCGAACAAGTCAACATGGGTAAAGGGCTTACAAACGTGCTTAGCACATGTCAAGCAGCGCTTGAGTTTTAGTTATTATTACTAGTTTCATCATTACCGTCTCATGGGACTGAGAAAAAATAACACATGCATTGCGTGTTGTCAGTTATGTAGTAGACGCTTAATAACTGGTAGTTTTCCTGCCCTCGTTTCCTTCAGTTAATTACTGGGTGGTTTCGTGTTTGTATAAACAGAAAATGGTGCATCATTTCTATTACTGAATTTCTAATACTGAGCTAATTTAATCAAAGTTTCCATGGTTTTTTTTGTTATGTGTGAGAATGTGTGTATAGGACTATATCAGTTTTTACAAGTTAGAGGTACCATCTCTCAGTCAAAATTCTTTCAGTTCATTTCATTTAGGTACTGTGGAAACACACGACCTCTTTATGTACAGACATTCATAACTTGAGTCTATCTGGCACTTGAACTAGTTGGGAGATCTTGGATGAGTTACTTCTCTAAGTTTCAGTGCCCTCATCAGTAAAAGGGGAAAATAGTACGTCCATCCCAAATGTGGTTGTGAGAACTAAAAGAAGCTATAATGATAATAACAGTATCTAAAATGCACTGAGCACTTACTCTGTGCCAGACACTGAGTTCTAAGTCTTCAACTTATTTGAAGAGCATAGTGCAATGCTCAGCACTCCATAAGTGTTAGCTTTTATTGTGGTTACTAGAAACTTGAAGAGGTGGGGGAAGCCAGACTGGTAGGCACAGGCTTTAGCTAAGGAATCTAAAGGTCGTGGTGGAGCTGGG
>NW_007731645.1:124452-127136 GCF_000696425.1 Galeopterus variegatus
CTCTCTCTCTCTCTCTCTCTCTCTCTCTCATTTTGAACAAATTTTCTTTGAAACTTGGACTTGGCCATCACTGACCTCTCCATTGGTCAGGGCTAGAAGTGCTAACTCAGAAGAAAGACACCTGAGGCAAGCTGATGTGTTGGGATGTTCAGAGCTACCTCTAGATAATGTAAATTCTTCTTATTACCCTTTGTTTTTTAAGAAAAAAAATTTTTTTCTGGCACTTTGTTGCAGCATCTTTTTGCTCCACTCAGATTTTACATCCTGCACTTCTTCTATCCCTGGGGGTGTTGTTCAGGGGTTACAAGAGAAAGGAAGGGTCTTAGATGGAGCATCTCCATACAGACAGCAGCTCTGAAGGGCTTGGTGAATCCTCGTCTCAGCATCATGGCACAGACTCAGCCCCAGAGGCCGTAGGTCATACTCCAACCCTTTGGGTAGCCTGCCTGGACTATGAAAGACCATTAGAAGAAATGGGCATTACAAATCCAGGCATTTAAACTGTAATCCTGCTAAATAATTTGTTTCCTGTTTTATATTGTTTGCACAGAAGAGGGGGTGGAAAAATGCAGAAATGTTTTCCAGTACATTTCCTTCCTTCCACCCCCAAACTTGCTAAAGATACAGCATACAGATTTCACGGTGGTTGGTAGGGTTTTTCCAAGTGCTAAATTTTTACGTGCCCAGTTACTTTCCCAGTAGGAATGACATCTTCTAATTTCTATCACTACGGTGCTAGCAATGCTGGTCTCATAGAGGGTGCTCAGTGAATTTATTGATTACCTGCTAGTTTTGTACCCTGGATCTGAGGGACAAGAATGTGGCCAGACATGCTCCACGTGTGGAGACCTCCACCTCCATTTTCTCTTCCTTTAAAAAGTGTACTATTCTCTAAAACCCAGCTCCATCCTTAAAACTGAAATTAAACTTTTCATGGTTGCTGGAGACTTTCATTCTGCCAAATTGTGTGTGTGTGTGTGGGTGTGTGGTCACGAATTTCTCTTAAGCATCTGATACTATAGAGCCTGCATTTCTTGAATCTTTCTCCTGTGACTGCTTTGAGGATTCCCTTTCCTGATTTTTCTTCTCCCCTCTGTCTACGTCTTATCCTGATGACTCTTAGTTTTGACTCTAGATTTGGCCCCCAACCTTCTCTTCCTCTTCTACTCTTTTTCTTGTTGAGTTCATTCATTCCTTTGGCCTCCACTCTTACCCCCATGACTCTCCCACGTACGAATCTCACGCTCTTTTATCTCCCTTATGCCGGATGTATATTCCCAACTGCCCATTGGACGTACATACTCAAGCGACCTACATTTGATGACAAATTCAAAATCTCCAGTGGTGAATCTCTTATAACTTTTGTCTACACAGACCTCCTTCCTCCAGCTATCCCATCGTAGTCAGTTACAGCCCCATTCTTTCTGACACACAGAAATACAAATTCAGTGGTCATTTCTGATGGGTCTCTTTCTTGCACCCCTTATACCCAGTCTGTCATAAATTCTGCACTCCTCCTGCCACCCATTTGCTTCATTTCTATGGCCAACACTCAGCCCAGGCCCCACTCCCTTGGGCTCCTGGCGGTAACAGCCTCTCGGCCTCTCTGTCTCCCTCCTGCCCCTCTTATTCGGGGTCTCTTTGCTCATACCCCAGCTACGGTGGTCCCACCACTTCCCAGCTCCCAAACTGAGGTGGCCCCTGCTGCTTGGTGAGTGAACCGTACATCCCTGTCACTGTTCTCCACAATATGCCCCGTGGCTCCCACCCCTTGCTTCTGTCCTATTCTGTAATTAATGCAGGAACTCCTCAAACCATTGCTGAGTGACTCCCACCCCCTGCACACTGGGCCCAGCGGTGACCGCAGCAGACCCTCCCAGCAAGCGTGCTGGCTGCCTGGTCCCCTCGCTGTCCCGCCCCCTCCTCTACCTTAGAAGTTCAGCTTCTTTCAACTCCTCCAGCACCTTCAACCTCCCCAACCCACAGCGATGAGTCCCTTCTCAGAACTTTTATCGTCTCTGTTGTGAGGACCCCTTTACTTAATCTCTGATCTTTTCACATGCATTGGTTTTTACTTCTTAACTGGACTGTAATCTCCTTAAGGTCCACTGTTTTTTATTTGCTGTGCTCACTGTCCCCGATGCTGGGTGTGTATTATTTGTCTTGGTTGTTGTTGTATTCATGATAACTACATCTAATCTATAATTGTGTGTAATAAAGATGTAATTAGGGTAAGACATGAACCGGGCATTGCACGATGTGCTTTATACACAGTTTATTCTCTAACAAGTGCGTTCTCTGTATGTCACTGACTTAAAGAAGCCTTGCTCAGTTGTGCACCAACTGTGGGTCTCAGGGAAATCGCTTCTGTTGTCTGAGACTCAGTTTCTCCATCTGAATAATAAGGAGCCAGATGCCTGTTTTTCAAGGTTCTTTCTATTTCCAACACTGCGGTTCAATTCAATTTCAATTCACTCAAATTTAGGAAATCCCTACTGTATACTCTGCACAGATCTGTTACTGAGGGAATATATGGTAAATATGGCACCGTTCTTGCCTTCAGAGTCTTTACCATCTAGGGTTGGCCGGGTAGCTCAGCTGGTTAGAGCATGATGTCATAACACCAAGGTCAAGGTTCAGATCCTTGTACCAGTGAGCCACCCACCCTCCCACCCCCCACCCCC
>NW_007731645.1:127344-128474 GCF_000696425.1 Galeopterus variegatus
CCCCCCACACACAAGCTTTTATCATCTAGTGTAATAACAGGAAGCCAGACCTATCTGAGGGGTAGAGAACCAAGGAGCCAGTTACATCACTAGGAAAACATGAGGGGATTCCTGAGCGTTGATTCTAATTAGAAGCTTCCTGAAGGCAGAGAGATTTCCGTTCAGATTAAAGGAGGCGCTTGATGCAGTGGGAGTACAGAGGCACCTCTTGGCAGAACTGGTGGCAGAACAAGCTATTGAGCAGTGAACCAGAGCAGGGCTGCAGAGCCAGCCGACCAGACATTTTGCTGGGTGCTAAATTTAAACTGGTGACCCTATTGATATTGCTGTGAAATGAAACAGGAGAATCTCCACTACATCAGAAAAGTGCGTGGCTCTCAGAGGAGTGAAACATTTGGATATTTGAGATGGATCCTCAGATTAAAACCATTTATTTTGGCATCCCCACATACTGAGACTCATAAGCCACAGGACAGCAAGGATAGATACATCTGAATTCCTGTCACAATACAATAGAATTAATTACCATTACAATGGGCTAATACTAGTGTTTAGAAATAATAAATACGTATGTCTCTCTTCATTTCAAAAAGGAATTGAAGGGGTTTGCAAATGTATTTGCCAGGCAACAAGATAAAAATACAAGAGATAATAGAGAGAAAATAAAAGTTGAAATAATAGGGCGAAGCCATAGGAAAAGTCCCAAAGACTCTACTTACCAGTGGTGTGCTGTGTACTTGGGGCTCAGAATCTTAGCAGTTAATGCATTTCTTCCCTAAAGGAAAGTTTTAAGCTTTCATATGATAAGGTAGCATCTCTGAGACCTAAAGCTTATATTGAGAGGCTTATCCTGTTTGTGAAAAGGATTTTGAATATTGGGACATTCTGTGTACTTTCATTCATGTTGATTGCTTTCAAAGGAAGTCCGTTGAAAACAAAGGCTGAAAGCAAAACACCAGCCCAAAGACCTCTGGCAGAGCCTCTGAGGCTGCATTGCTAATGCACCAGTGAGGTCAGAAAATTTCCTCTCCTTGGAAAACATAATTGTCATTTATTATTTCCTTTCAGGAAAGGTTTTCCTCTCTGCCAGCCCCCAGACACCCATTTTCCCCAGACACACTCTTTCATTA
>NW_007731645.1:129356-130728 GCF_000696425.1 Galeopterus variegatus
AAAGGTTTTCCTCTCTGCCAGCCCCCAGACACCCATTTTCCCCAGACACACTCTTTCATTACTTTGTGTCACTGAGAGAGGGCCTGTCAAGTCTGTCCCAGTCACTGGGGTTTTTTTACATTTGCGGACAGTGGAGCAGAGAACGGTGGCTGGAAGGCGCTGGTCCAGCCTGACGTGCTCCGAGTCACGTGTCTCTTGTGTTCACAGTGTGAAGCAGCACGAGCGCTATGGCCAGTTGACGCTGGTCAACTCCACCTCGGCGGACACGGGCGAATTCAGCTGCTGGGGGCAGGTCTGCAACGGCTACATCTGCAGGAGGGACGAGGCCAAAACAGGCTCCACCTACATCTTCTTTACAGGTAAAGCGTTGGCAGCATTCGTAGAACTCTTCACACTTCTGAACTTGGCTCTGAACTGAAGGTCTCCACTGCATGCTGAGTAGCAAATGGTGACGAGAAGCACACTCACCGTTTGCCAGGCCCTATGCTAAATGCTCTACATCCATGATTTCACATAAGCCTTACAACCGCCCTTCAGGGTAAGGACTGATAGTATTTTCTTTCTTTTTTTTTTTTTTCACATGGGAAAGTTGATGTGACGCTATGGCAAATGTTGGAATTCTGCCATCATCACCAGTTGTCAGGCTCTTTTACCTGCCAATAATCCTGCTGACTGGGCCAATTGTCAAGCTAGGGCTGGGTCTGGAGCTCACAGACCCCTCAAGCCTGTTGTCCAGGCTGGGTCACATACCTTTCATATGCCAGGCTGGGTCACCAGACCCCTTCACACAAGTCTATGAGCTAGGTAACTGACCAAAAGGTCCTTGGAAGCCATAAGTTGGAAAAGCATGGCTGCACAGTGTGGCCACCCAGGGCACAAGAATGCCAGCCAGCCTGCCTCACAAACTCTGAAGAACACAAGAATAGCAGCAAAACTAAAAAGATACATTGGCACGCATGCGCACTAACTACACACACACTCACACACACACAATTTGCTTACAAAGGATGTGCTGAACCACACCCAACTGGGCCTGAGGTGAGGGCCCTGACCAAATCATTCTATTTTCCCAACAGTTGAGGTTTAGAGAGATGAAACAAGTCCTTAAGGTCACACAGCAAGTAAGTGGTGGTACCAGGATCTGAACTAGAATTGTCAGATTCCAGGGTCTGTGCCTGAACTGTCCAATATGGTACATTTCAGGTGAAGCCAGAATCCTTTCTTAGTGTCTGGGCAGGGGCTTTCATGAGATTTGTCTACACCCTTTGTCCACCTACTTTTCAGACCCAGACCCAGAGTGACTTAGGTCTGTGACCCAGCTGATCTTATCTCCTGGCCATTAATGAATACTTTAGCAAAATATCATGTATTT
>NW_007731645.1:131415-132546 GCF_000696425.1 Galeopterus variegatus
TGACCCAGCTGATCTTATCTCCTGGCCATTAATGAATACTTTAGCAAAATATCATGTATTTTCCCTTCCTGCCCAAGTAACTCCTCTCTGACAAGATGTGTTAGTGGGGCATGCTACAATTTTGGAAGTGCATGTAATTTTCACAACACACCTAGGAAATTAGTAAGAGCTATTTTATTATCTCTATTTTAGAAATAATAATTCTGATGCAGAGACTCACTGGTCCTGTGTTCCGTTACTTGTAGTGGCAGAGTAAGGAATCAAATCTGTTTTTTCTGACCCAGGATCCAGTGTCCTCTGCCTTGAATGTTGTCTAGGACAAGGTGATAGATGGACTGATAGATGGACAGACAGACAGACACTGGCTAGCACAACTGGTGTTGTCAGGAGAATCGCTAACAGTTGTTCATAGGCGATCTCTTTGGACCCTCATTTTGGAACATGCTACACAGAATTGCCCATGTGCCCTTTTGTATTACACCACACTGTGAGGTATAATACATACTGGAAAAGGCAATCAATTAAGACTAATAAGAGTCTGTTATTCCAGACAAAGACTGATGCCAAATTTCACATTACGGGATGAAGAATCTTCCCAAGATTAGCACTGTCATGTCTTCCCAAAGTACTGGTGGAGGTTTTGAACTGAAGGCTTTGCCTGAGCAGAATGTCCTGTAAGGGTTATGGGCTCTCTTTGAGTTTTGGAGGCAGGTCCTCTTTCTTAATTTACTGAAGTCCTTTTGTGACCCAACGGAAGGCTAAAATATATGTATTTCAACTTTTGAGAAAACTGGATCAAAAAGGAAGGAGACTGAATATGCCGTATCATTTTCTTTTTCCTCGACACTAAGCTAAGAGCCCAGTTGGATTTCAGGGTAGGGTTTAGCAATTTGTCTTTTCAAGCATGGGTGGGTTTGAAAAACCAAGACAGGCTGTTACAGAAGCTGAGGTTCCTGCAGCTGGCTCTGGATTCTTCCAGAACATATGCTTCCTGGCTACCCATGTAGAGAAATGTCTGTCATTCATTATGTTTCCATGTTTCCAGAGTTTGACTGAAAACACTGTGGAGCTTCTTTGGGGGCTGACTGTTGTTAATTTGTGCAATTTTTGATTAAGCAACTGTCACATGTA
>NW_007731645.1:132992-137658 GCF_000696425.1 Galeopterus variegatus
TTTTTTTTTTTTTTTTTTTTTTTTTTTTTTTTTTTTTTGTGACCGGGAAGGGGATCTTAACCCTTGGCTTGGTGTCGCCTGCACCGCGCACCGGCCATCCCTATATAGGATCTGAACCTGCAGCGGGAGCGCTGCTGCGCTCCCAGTGCCGCACTCTCCTGAGTGCGCCACGGGGTCAGCCCTGGGCTCTGATTTTCATATGTAGGAAAACCACAATAAGAGGTACTTTACTAAATACTGAGTTTGCTGTAATTTGGAGTTTAGCTTATAGACTGTTAGCTTTAATTTTTTGGAAATCTAAAATCCCATGTGTTCAGTTTTCGTAAAGTAATATGTTTGTCATCTACATGAACAGATATAAGCACATATGCGTGGGACATATGTAATCTATAATTTTAAAAATGAACTTTAACACACTTTTTTGTAAATGGAAGTTACTGATTGCAAATACTATTTAAAGCAGCCAGTGTGGTCACTTATTTCAAAGCACGGACTGTAGTACAGGAGATAAGACAACATTTTTGTATTCTGAAATTCAGATTGCTCACTTAACTCTACTGCCTTTGCTCATTGGTTCAAATTGCTCTACACACTGTTAAAAACAAAATTGCTTCTAAATCTTATAATTTTAAAATCCTTAAGTGTTATTGCTAAAAAGTTATCTTTAATACTGTGTATCCAGATTCTTCTCTTTACAAATGAGGATGTCTTTGCTCATTGGTTCAAATTGCTCTACACACTGTTAAAAACAAAATTGCTTCTAAATCTTACAATTTTAAAATCCTTAAGTGTCATTGCTAAAAAGTTATCTTTAATACTGTGTATCCAGATTCTTCTCTTTACAAATGAGGATGTTGAAGCACAGAGCGATTCGGTAACACATCCAAAGCCATGTAGACTTACTCTGTGCGAACGCATGACTGTTAGACACAACATTAACAAAGGTGCCCTTTGCCTAGGTCTGCAAGTCAACTTATCATAAAGTAGCACAAGTCACCAGACCTGATATAAAGACTTGCAAAAGGGAGAGACTCATTGAGCCGTGACATACCCTTTTCTCATCTTCATCAGAGTACTCATAGCCAAAGAACTCTTGGCCCATAAAGACATTTTATGTTGTGTCTAGAAATTCTGTCCTCAACCTAAAACATTATACAGCTGTGACACAAAGAAGGCGAGTGGAAGAGAAAGCCAAGAATAATTATTTGTTTCAGGAACATTGCAGGGAAAACACAGGAAACAATATAACAAGTGTTGGGGTGTGATGAGCTCCACAGATTTCTCCCAGCAATTACTATAATATCCCTCACAGAATGATCCAGAAAACAAAGGATTTAATGTGCCATGCCAAAAAAACAAAAACAAAAAAACCGTCACCAGCACCACCGACAAAACAAACCAAAAAGCCCAATAGAGAGTCCCTTCACTGTCCTAAGGACAGTAGGGGTTAGCCAGTCTTTCTTTTCCCCATTTCTTTAAAATAAAAGTGCCACCATCTAGAGCTTAAAGAACCAGGCCGAGTGATTTCAGAGGAAATAGGGGGGAGGGTAAGAAACTGGCTGAAGGTCCCCAGCCAGGTGGTGGCCAAGCCGAGCCCAGATCTGAGACTGGTGGGTTCCTCCTGAGTCCCTACTCCATTACCTTCCACCAGCCTTGGCAGACACTAGGTCCTCTGTGCTGGGAAGTCCCTCCCGATGGGCAGTCACTGACTGAAGGCTATGGGGTGTCAAAGGACAAAATTATAACAAATTTAAAGATCTCAATTGACTTTATTGTGATTCTAGAATCAGGCAAAACCTCATTCCATAAAATGGAAGAAGGAGCTGAGCAAAAGAGGCTGCTTTTATAGACAGAAAAAGGCTGAAGAAATCAGAAAGAACAAAAAGTAGATCGGTCATTTCAAAGTTACTTTCCCTGTAAAGTGTGGACAGGAAGACAGAACAACGGAAAAGTAACCGACTAGTTAACATCAGGTTACTTCAGGCTATCTCTTCAGTGTAAGGATTAAAGCAGAGGGAATGTCATTGTCATACACACTGAAGATTTAAACTGGCCTGCTTGGGAAGTTGGCTATTATCTCTTTTTCTAGATTTCTCGGAAGGTCAGACCACAACCTAAGTGCCATCGAATTTAGCAGGGGTGAATCCAGTTCGGTTTTTAGTCTGGTCTTTTGCGGCCTCGTGCAGGAATTTAGTCCAAAACAACGGCCTCCTATAATTTTTATTTAACAGGGGCTAATTTCTCTACATAGAAGCAGTGGATTGTTCCAAGGTTTGAAAATTGCTCTTAATGAGGAAATCAGTCTCCTTCCCGCATCCTCAGCGTGGTGATCCCTGGGGCTGATCTGGGATTGAATTAACACCTTTTTTGCTTCCTTTAAGGAGATAGGAAAGGAAGTCATCCTCCCGAAGAATAGAAAGCATTAAAAACCGCAGCTTTTTCTATTCATAAAGACTCAGTGTTCTGAGAGTACTGCCAGTCCCCTCTCCTTTTTGTGCCCTGAGTGTAGGAACCCTTGGATGCTCTTACCTCGTTTCATCAGAGTAAATAAGCCTATGTCTTCCCCTTTGCAGAGAAGGGGGAACTTTTTGTACCTTCTCCGAGCTACTTTGATGTTGTCTACCTGAACCCAGACAGACAGGCTGTGGTTCCTTGTCGAGTGACCGTGCTGTCAGCCAAAGTGACGCTGCACAGGGAGTTCCCAGCTCAGGAGATCCCAGCCAATGGAACGGACATCACCTACGACATGAAGAGAGGCTTCGTGTATCTGCGGCCTCATTCTGACCACCAGGGGGTGGTCTACTGCAAGGCGGAGGCGGGGGGCAAGTCCCAGATCTCTGTCAAGTACCAGCTGCTCTATGTAGAGGGTGAGTCGAGATCTCAGCCACTTCGGGTGGTCAGGGACTGCTCTTCCCTACTTGCCAATGGAAATAAGGAGGCACAGAATCTGTTCTTAAGGGCTCCTCGATGGCACGGCCACTTCTAGAATGTTCTCTGTCCTTGCCCGTGACTCTGACACTTCCACTCCTTTCCTCCAAATCCACCCTAGCTCTGGTACTGCCTCTGTGTTTCCTCAGCCTCCTTTAGAACATCCTCTCAGCCTCTATTTTAAGGAGAATCTGCTCTCCCCTAAGAGCACCGTCCACTGCCACCTCGGGGCAGGTGTCCTTCCTGCGCCCCTTTCCCACTTCCCAACCCTCATTCTCTCCCCTTCTGTTGGGAACCTCTGCTCCTCTGTGGCGTGTGCCCTGTGCTGCAGCAGCTTTCTCATGTCCTTTCCGGTCACTCCCTCGGCTCCGCCCATGGACGATCTTGGCGCTTGGCTCACTGTCCTCCTCGCTGCTCCATTTTGGGGCTGACCTCGAAATCCACCTGGAACCCACGGGCCCGGTTCACTGACCACCTCATCTACTGCACCTCAGACACCGCCTCCCTCAGTCCCACCTTCAACTTGTCAACAGCCACAGCTGCTCTGACATGGGACTCACTGAGCTGGACCCCAGCCCCAACCACAGGCTCATATCCTGTGATGGGGAAAGGGAAATGGCCTTACTGCAGGGCGCAGGGTGGTCAAAGCAGGGTTGTGACAGTCACTGGGTAACCGGGAGTGTTCAGGGCCTGTGTCCTGCTGAGTGAGCATCGTGGCTGAGAACACCAGGCACTGGGAGCCCAGTTCCCATCTGAGAGAGCAGCAGGCTCTGGGGCCACCCAGCGCTCCTCAGGGCTGCACTAGAGCGGACTCTGCCCCAGACAGACCACCAGGACTGGCCAGCGGAAGAGTTCTGGGAGGGAGAGTCATCTTTGCAGGGCTATGGTGCAGGAGGAGAAAGCATTTCCTCTTCTCACTGGCAGGGGGCTGGAGAGGGATGCATTCCTCCAGAAAGTCGAGGGAGGGAGGCCTGAGAGCATCGCTGGCTGTGGAAGGGGCCAGGCGCCATCTGCTGCACTGGCTCTGCTCCCTGGCCCGCCCCTGAGCCACCAACCCAGGGAAGGTGGGGGCTGGGGGGAGGGGAGGCTGCCCGGAGGGAGGGGGCTTGGATTGTGTCCCTGCTGTATCTGCTTGCCACATGCTCCAGAGATGTCAGTGCTGCAGCCTTTCTGAGACCACACTGCAGCTTGGAGCAAAGATGTGCAGAGGAGGCCTTGGCTGAGGGTGAAGAGGGACCCAGGGGGACTGCTGAGGGGTGAGCCCTTCATCGCCCATGACAAGGTGTTGGAGCCATCATCTGTCCCCATTGGGTTCACAGACAACAGGCCAGATCAACATTTACTGCCAGGGGACAGCCTCCTTTGGGCTCCAGGCTCTCTCTCCTCCCCCACGTTGGCACCAGAGCGGGGTGTGGGAAGGGGACAGACTGTCTCCTCCAAGACACCAGCTCCAAGCTGCTGGACCCACCAGCTTGCCAGCCACAGGGAGAACAGGAGCAGGCTTTGTCAAATGTGGAGTGAAATTTTACATGAACAGTGTTGGAAACCAGGATGACGCTGCCTTACTAACCCAAAGAGCCTGTTGGATATGAAATCGGACAGAGATGTCACTAATGGGTCTCACTGCCCTTAGGAAAGTGGGTTCCAATACAGCAGAACTGATGGGCGTTACCAGGGGGGAAAGTATTTCAAGTGTGAATGCACTGAATTGGCCACGTTGAAAAAGTTCCATTTTTAA
>NW_007731645.1:138658-141385 GCF_000696425.1 Galeopterus variegatus
TTTTTTCATTAAATCACTTTCAAATCCCCTGTTCCTCTCCATCCTCACTGCAGAAACGGCTTGTGCTATCATCTCTTCCCTGGACTAAGTGAATACCTATCTAACTGAACTCTCTGCTATCCACCTTTTCTTCCAGCATTTTCCACACTGTACCTGATTATAATTCCGATTAAACCATTTAATAGGTTCCCACTTCTCCTAGTGTTGGGAGGTGCTCGCACAGAGGAATCCAAGACCAACGTTGGTGTTACAGCTCTTTATTAGTTTACAGCTTTTTGGTGTTACAGCGTTTTATTGCTTGCAAGCAAAGAGAGCACAAGCGTCAGGCTAGTGTCTCCCCAATGCAGGAAAGGGGCAGCCTTATTCAGCCAAAACTTCCCGCCCAAGTTCTCATTTAGGTCCTCTTAGGCAAATGAGGGATGCAAGTCTGTTAATTCGGATTGGTTGACTATTAGACATAGCTCACTGGTCAGTTCTGGAGCCAAATTTGCATTTGGCCCTTTGGGCAGTGCAAAACCAGTTACCTTTCCTTAGCACATGGTGCAGGAAGCAGGTGAGGTTACAGAAGCCAAAGTTCACGATTAAGACAGCCAAGCATAAACTTTCTAAAACAGTTTCTGCAGTGGAAGGGGACAGGTTTAACGATCAGAAAATGCTCAGGGTTCCCTGCTCCACTAGAACCGAAATCCTCTGCCCTCTCACCAGCCTGGTCTCCTCCCCTCTCTGCAGCCTGCCCTGCCTTCCTCCACTGGGGCCACCTCCACCTCGCCAGGGGGCTCTGCTCATGGGAATTCCAGCCTTACTGTGCCTCTCCCCTTCTCCCATCCAAGTCTTTTAAGCTCACTGCTTTCTCAAGGAAGCCTTTCCTGGTTTTCTCAGACTATTCCGAACTTTTGGAGCACGCTGGGCCTTTCCTTCATAGCTCTTAATGCAATTGAAGTTTTAAATTAACCATACAATTACTTGCTAGGATTGGCCCCTCCACTAGAATACAGGCTCCAAGGGCTGGAGACCACGTCTGACTCGTTCTCGGTCGCGGTCCCGGCTCCTAGCACATTGCCTTGCTTAAGGCTGCCATCAGAATGACTTGCTGTGTGAACCGAGCATAATGAGGAAATTGCTTCTGAAATGCTGTGCAGTTAAGGCACTGCACACCTATATAGCCAGCTCGCATGCCATTCCTGCAGACATCTTTCTCATCGTATCTTGACACTTTCTCCTCTTCTTGCTGAGGACGGACAGTTGCACACCCGTCTGTCCACCCCATCCCTTCGGATGTCACCATCCAGGCTGCCTTAGGTGCATTCTACTTTCTCTTTCCCCAAGAACCTTCTTCCCCCGCCCCCCCCCCCAGCTTTTTCCTTCACCTGACCCTTGGTAGACCTTTGAGCCTCCACCCTTTTTTTTTTTTTTTTTTTGGTGGCTGACCAGTCCAGGGAGCTGAACCCTTGACCTTGTTATTATAACGCCACACTCTAATCAACTGAGCTAACCGGCCAGTCCTTCCTCCCCTAATTACAAGTGTAGAGGCTGGACCTGGGAGTCTGGGATGACCACCCCATTCTGGACCACCAAGGAAGAGGTAGAGGTGGCTTCAAAGGAAACCAAAAGTGATGGGCTAGTGCTGGCCAGGTGTTAGGGGGAAGCTGTAAGAAAGGCAGAAGTGTCACTTCTCTCTCCGAAGAAAAGAATACATCTGCAGATTTGTCTTTAGTGTCGTGCTTTTGGCTCTCATCTCACTCTCCCTGTCTCCTGCCTACCACCAGTTCCCAGCGGCCCCCCATCAACCACCATCTTGGCCTCCTCCAACAAAGTGCAAGGTGGGGATGGCATCAGTGTGCTCTGCACTGTCCTGGGGGAGCCTGACGTCGAGGTGGAGTTCAGGTGGATCTTTCCAGGGCAGAAGGTAAGCACCACACCCCCATCTCAGCCAGCCGTTTAATTCCCAGCTGTGTTCCTGCCCGGTGACATAGCCATAACAACATAAGAAGTCTGAGAAATGGTGGGACTGTGGTAGGGACTGAGACTTGCTTGTTTTCTTCTAAAATGTTTCAGTGTATTTACAAATGGATCTTTTTTCTGAGGACAGGAAAAAATAGAAACTAATTGGGTTCCATTAGGCAATTCACTCAATGTACCTTTTTCATATGCAGTTTTTCTTCATAACCCTTAAATAAGAGGGGACCGTGGCAGGAAAGGGAAAGGAGGCACCTCCCTCTTTCTCCACCCCTCAGCCTCAATCTTTGGTCCCATCCTCTGGGTCTACAGGAAGCGAATCTAACCTCCTCCTGGCATCCGTCAGAGTGTTCTCTATACACGCTGTGCCCTGCGGTGAGGCGCTCTGAGCAGACATCCACCTAGTGGGCATACAGACCCAGGCCCTGTCAAAAAGGTGCCATAGGCCAGAGGTCATCTTAAAATAGACGTCCCATTAAAGCCACGAGAGCACATTTAGCCTTTGTACATGTTCTGCTCACTAAAATAAACAGCTCTGCTACCAACATGGAATAATCCCTCTGTTGCCAGAAGAGATTTGGCCTCCCAAGACTTACTCAGTAGCCAATACACTCCTGGCCTAAGGGTTGGGATTAGTGGAAAACAACTATCCCTGGAGAATAGTATTTTCTAGCATCCTGGTACTAGGGACTTGTTTTTAGAAAGAGTTGCCACACTTAGAAGACATTCATGAATTTGAATAGAGGGTTGTTTTTTTTTTTTTTTTTTTTT
>NW_007731645.1:141616-153719 GCF_000696425.1 Galeopterus variegatus
CCTTAGAAGACATTCATGAATTTGAATAGAGGGTTTTTTTTTTTTTTTTTTTTTTTTACATTGCTAATTGGTATTTATGAGTAGAAAAGGTTTTAACTTAAACGTGTTGTAAATATTACTTATGTTAAACTAATTCAGAAAACCTTACCTTATCACTGAAGTTGGTTGAAGCATCTCAAAAGTGACCATCTCGCTTTCTAGAAAAAGGGGGTCATGTCATGTAGGCCATCGTCTCCTCCATCCTTGGTCCAGCTTTTCTCCCACTGGCGTCCTTAGGCACCTCTGTCTGGTCATACTTCTTTCCCTCCCAGCCTGAACAATCGGGAGTTCTTATTCATTCACACAGTGAATGCTTTGGGCTCTGACTTTAAATTCAGTGAATAAGAACCATTTGGCTAGGGGTGAAAGTAGGCAATGGGAAGGGGGGCAGTGGAAAGTTTCTCCCGTGTTTTCATGCCTAGTCCCAGTTCTGCTTGCTTGGAGTTCCAAAAGAATAAATTTTAAGTACAAACTTACTGGAGAAAAGGGCAGAAAGAGAGCCCCAAATAACATTATGAAATTCAAGAGTCTACTTGAAAAAAATGCAGCCTAAAATGATTATATGGTGTAAAAGCTCCCACAACCTATGAACTACGCATACTGAATAGTCTTCTATAAGCGCGTGTCTTGCACCTTGAAAGGAACACTCAACCGTGTTGGGTGAATGGGAGCTGTATACAGCAGCTTGTCATTGGTGCTTCAGTCTGTGTGGGTGTCGTTAAACAGGAGGAAAGGCCCGTGACAATTCAAGACACTTGGAGGCTGATCCACAGAGGACTCGGACACACCACTCGGCTCTCCCAGAGCGTCATTACAGTCGAAGACTTTGAGACCATTGACGCAGGATATTACATCTGCACAGCTCAGAATCCTCAAGGGCAGACCACAGTAGCGACCACTGTTGAGTTTTCCTGATTTGGAAAATGAACTTATGGAAAGCCCATTTGTATGCACAATCAGCTTTGGTGTTCTTTTTATTAGCTCTTTTTATATAGCCAGACGCTGATGTCAAGTGCCAAACCCAACTCCTGCCTTGTGATTCAGACCCAGACATCCAAACTAGAAGGAAGTCATCAGGTCTATTAATAGAATTGTTAACTTCTCTAACAGAAAGCATGTATTTTCGATTGTTTACCTACACACGTGTTTCTAGTTTTCATACTAAGGCGAAATTTATGTAAACAACTTTATATAATCATTTCTATTAAATGAGCAAGTTTTTTGTAAAAAATAAAAAATGGGCTAAGTGCTCGTTTTTTTTAGTTGGCTTGAAACACATCCAGGAGGACTGGTTGGCAGTGATACTCAGGTCGATACCTAGTATTCTTTTCGATATAACAATCACAATATATTAGAATTTTAAAATGTGCTAATATATAGTTCAACTTCTTATTCATAAGCAGCAACTCAATTCAAATGCTTAGACGTGTTACTTTTCCTCAGTAGCAACTTTAAAGCTAAGGTGAGTTAATTTATGAAGGTACTGAAAAAAAATCATGTTTTTTCTTTAACTGATGTACTCAAAAGCACTAATTCTAGATTAGTCTATTCAATAAGGACTAGAATATATGTTTTTAAAAGTTTAACCTTCAATATAAAACAGATGCATTAAGATTCAACTTTAGACATTTTTATCTTCTTCAAAAATATTTACACCATAGCTGTTGCAATTTTCTTGTTACACAGCAGGAATTGATAAAACCAGCCAAAATTTCTCAAATACACATAGCTTTGAATTTAGAAAAGCTTTGCGCTAACTCTAGTTCTGTGAGCCAAATTTCAGCCCATGACCAATTTTGCGGTTGCATTAGAAATTCCAGGGAAATAGCCTAAGAGGAGACACAATCTTTGCTGTGCTTCTGAGAAGGACTGTAAACGGGTAACGCTTTGAAGAGTGAAGTATGTCAGAGACTGCAATGCTTATATTGAAGATTCCAGCATTATTTATTTGATCAAAGTAAAATACACTTTCCATTACTAAAAACTGAGCACAACTACAGTTGTTTACACATCCATATTTTTATGACGTGCCAACATTTTGCATCCTACATAAAACATTTGGTTTGAAAAATTAAAGTTCTCTATTTTATTTCCTATCTTCTCTCATGTTGTCTCCCATCCTCTGAAGACATTTTATGTTAATTGCTGTAAGATTTATTTCCCAGACTCCTAAATGGTATGGAGGACAGCAAAGAACAGCGTAAGATTCACCATGCATACAGGATGAATGGCAAACCTGACTGTGACTAATGTCATTGAGAACCTGGAAGCATGAGCAAAGATATTCCAGGAGGTGGCAGTGAGCTACGTTTCCATTTATCAGAAGCGAACATGGAAGGTTACATACATAATAAACTATTGGAAGTTAAAGACTTCAGACACAATCACTAATTTAAAAAAACATGCATCGTGAATATCAATTTGCTATGTAGTGTACATGTAAATGACGACTCAAATATCCACCTCTAGTATCCTGAATCTGTTCTTACTATAGGGGTTATTTGTACAGCCACTGAACTCAGATTAGTAAATACTCACATTGCAATGCTGACACGTGCAGGGAGAGGGAGAAAACGCCACAGTTCTTCCTTCCACCTTCCCCAAAGTCTTAGAATTAGTGGAAGTAATAAGTGAAGTTTTGAAAAGAAACTGAAATGCAACTTTGCAACTTGGAGGAGAGTTGTCCAAGCCACATTCTCCATTCGTCAGCTGGCCATTCTGCTGCCTTTCCAAAAACAGAAGGATTCCTCAAAGAGTACCTGAAAAACGAGCATTCTCTTCCCAGACGGCTGTGCTGTATTAAATACTGTGTACTTGCCGTATTAGCCAAGGTGCTTCTACCCATCGGTAAGCTCTGAATCCTGTCTTTCTTAGTTCTACTGGTCAGTGACTTTCTCTTTCTCCTTCTTTCTCTCTCGAAGGTTTTCCAAAATTTGTAGTATCAGATCCAGGCCTTAGTTTATTTGGAAAGTGGCTTCAGCACCTTGAAGATGAGCTGGCTGTGGAAAAGCATATTCCCTTATCCTAGTCCCAGAGAAAAGCAGGTAGGAGGTAGAAGGTTTGCTTTTGTGGCTCTGGGTGGTAGAGAAAGGAAAGGGAGAAATGAGGATAATGGGAGAGAAGACAACAGTTTAAATCTGTAAGGACAGCTTAGGTCAAGGTAAAAATAAGGCAGAACAATTCATTCATTGGAGCTGCCCTTTTTCTTTATACATTTTTTTTTTTTTAAAGAAAAATTAGGGTTCTGCGTTTGCTCATAGCCTGAGAAAATGGATCATAGTGTGGTGTCAGGCTGACATGGGGAAATCAGAATCCACAGAAAAACCCAGCTAGTTTCATCTGACATGGCCAAACACTGAAAAACTGCCACCAAGATACTCCAAAAAGACACAGAGAACGTGCGGACATTGACAAGTCAAAGCTTCTCCTGTCATTCCCTGTCCCCACCATGTCGAAGGACTGAGTGGATCATCATAATTCAAGCAACTATTGCTTTTTCTTCTATGGCTTTTGTTGAAATGTGTACACTGACGACTGTTCGGTTAGTACATAGGCAGACACATTCAGCTTTTGACTTCTCATACACAGCAGAGAAGGCTACAGACACATGACACTGTTACATCCGTCCCATCCACACGCCCCCACCCACAGTCAGACCAAAATAACAATCACAAGAAGGTATCTGTGGTAACGAACATTATAAAGGTTATAAATCTTTATCTTAATAGGCCCCTGAGAGTTTTTCCCCTTATGCTTAGGTGAAAAAGGCAATGAACAAGATCCTCTAGTTCTTTAAGTGCTTTGTGCAACAACGTCCATGTCAATTCCGAAATCTTTTTTGGACCGAGCCAAAAGTCCTCCTCCAGAGTTGCAGTCTCATAAGTGGCCGACTCTGGCGGTGGTTACTGATAAGATCCCTGAAGACATTTAGTCACTTAACATGATGAAGAGCAGATTACATCCCAGCTCAATTTCCAAAGGTAAGATTTTATTTCTTGCTTGAGAGTGACTTACACAGTCAGAATTAATTCTACGTCCCTGTCACTGCAGTGGGTGACTGATCTACTTTGATTATGGTGCTTAGTTTAGAGCCCTATCGTTCTTAAGATATCCTATTACCCAGAAAATGCTCTGGACAAGCAATTCAGGTGAAATGACTTTCCAGAAAATGAATCTAGAATATAAGGGGAAGGGGACCTTGAAATGTTAATTATGAAGGAACTCAAGACAAAACACTAGATGGAAAAACCTGAAATTAGAGACTGAGCCTTAAAACATTATCTCATCCAATCCTTCATTTTACAGAATAAAAAAGCAGTCCCGAGAATGTCAGAGCTAATTATGGGTGGAGCTAGTTTTCACACCAGAGCTTTCTTACTTAAGAAAACATCCCTGTGCTTTCTAAGTGTCTTAATTTTTGCAAAGGCCTGGAACTTACACATAAGAGAGGCAACAGCGGGCCTACCTGTCTGCCACACATGCGCACTGCAACGCTGGCTGACATCATACAATACCTCTTGGACAAGGCAAAAACCAGAAATACCACGGATCAACAAAAACTAAAATATATTGGTAATTTTACAGCAGACTCTGTTTCACTGCACATGATTTTTGGGAAAAGTTTGATGCATGAATGGCATATGCAGCAACAAATTATTAGCAAGATTATCTGATTCATTACTGGCTGCTGGATTAGCAGAGTTCTCAGACTTGGCATAACAGGAACCGGTATGTATACTAGGTTGGGCCCATTAACTACTACATGTTCCTTTCCTTCCTTTAAAAAAGCAAAACTTCCTGATAATACAAAGTGCCCACATATCCACATGGGGGCTTAGCCATTACGTCCCTCAACAGAGAGGTGATAGTCTCTAGAAGAAACCCAAGACAAACCAAACCCCCAAACCAACAAAACACCGAATAGAGAAAGCATGGCCTCCATGCTCCCTGTTGGTCTGGGTTTGAAGGAGGCACTTGCTCCCAGCCAGGGGGAGAAGAGGCAAGCAGTACAGGCGGCCCGCACAGTCAGGAGCAGAGTACAGCGATGGCTGGGATCACATAAGCTGCTTGCCAAATGCTGCCAACTTGGTCAGAGTCCTGGCTGGTAGCTGTGTCTCAGGGTGGGGCCAAGACTGATGCTAGTAGCTGTGTCTCATGGCGGGGCCAAGACTGCCAGGAACACTGGGCACGCCCTGAAACACATGGTTCTGGACAGACCCGTCCACAATAACATTACTTCTCTGCCCCAGAGGCTGCCAACTAAATTTTATTCATATTCTTCCTAATACTTGCTATTTGTCCAACAGAATTAACCCTTTTAAAGCACAGTAATTCTTTTAACATTTTAATTCACAAGAAGCAAGATGAAGAATTTCCTGCCAACTAAATTTTATTCATATTCTTCCTAATACTTGCTATTTGTCCAACAGAATTAACCTTTTTAAAGCACAGTAATTCTTTTAACATTTTAATTCACAAGAAGCAAGATGAAGAATTTAGATAGACTGTATTGCTCCAATAGGATTAATTTACATATCCAACTGCTTTAAATATATGGAACCTATCTAGAGTTGGTGGTATATTAAAGTACTACTTTTACATTATTTCGAACTGAATGCTGCTTTACATGTTCCTTGGGAAAAACATCCTAGAAGGCAGCAATGAATAAGCCTTGATGAAACCTGGAAAAGAAAATTGTAACCTTTCTCTCTTGTATAATTTCCAAATATCCTTAAGCAGCAGTTCCCCCACTCCCTAGTTCTCGGGTCAGAGTTCAGTTCCTGTCTCACAGGTATCAGCCCACTTGGTGAGATCCTCAATCTGCTGTTCCGAAAGAGACATACCAGTTTCTCCATTTTCATTAACTTGACATCCTGTTGGTGCAGTTTCTCATTCTTGATCTCTAACACAGCTTTCAGGCTTTCTAATTCTTGCTCCAGGTACATGATCTGAGGGTTTTTCTGGAAAGGACACAGCACACTATCACTCTGACTTACTTCACACAATCACATAGTCCAAATTCGTAAATAAAGGATTTTTCTTTAGGTTTAGACATTAGACAATCAAGTGGCAAATGACTTCTATCTTCTTCTAACAGTTTCAAACAAAGAGGTGAAAAAGAAGAGTTAAGATCACATTAATCTCAAAGACTTCAGTCATAATATTGAGAACAAATATTTTCCTCATTTATCAGTTAACATAATATAGAAAAATACTGGTTGCATCATATACGCAATTAAGAACAAGACAAAACCTGTGCTTACAATATGGAACAGAATTATGGCTGGAGATTGGGCAATCTAAGTCCTTTACTGGTTTTTGGAGGGAGAAAAAGGAACATCAATTCTCTCTAACGAAAGTCAGTAAGTGATCAGGAACAGAAAGCAGTACATTTTCAGAGCTCTCTGGAACACAACAGAAATAACAGTAATGTGCTTTGGATTTTCTGTATGATGAGACTCTGTTGGCTTGGCCGTACTTCTAGAGCACCCATGACACTGTCATTTTACATTGTGACATGCCATCATCTACATGGCATATAGCACATACTCTCCTAAAATTCTTCCCCAAAACAAACACCACATCTTCTGAGAACACAGCTGCAGCGTTCATCCCCCCGCCCCCGCCCCACTCCTGGCTTTACTGATGAAATTCAACTGAGCTCACATCTAAGATTTCTGATACAAACTAACAGCATAAGATCTACTGAACAGATGTTTGACGAAAGAATTTCTTAGATAAGATTCAGTGGTGTAGATCATGAAAACTATCCTCCAGGGCAGTGGTTTCCATTCTGGATCAATCCATGGGAAGAATCAGGGTATGGTTGTTTGGGGATTACTGAATCCAAACCCCTTACTTCGCAAAAGGAGAAAATGAGTTCCATTAGTCAAGTGACCTGCTCAGGAAAAGTACCAGAGCCAGGAAAGGTCACAGCAGGAACTGACACTCAGACCTCTGACTCCAGGCTCTTTCAAAAATTTCATAAGTTTTATATACTGATATTATTTCACATATGATTTTTTACCCTGAAAATAGCAAATCCTATCTCATTTTTGTTAGAAGGAAAGAGCGTTAGTTAGTCTGTCAATTTTTACACTAGAGCACGTAGAGCCTCGTACGCTCTGCACCTTTTCCTGCTTCTCCGCTGGCCTGCCGCTTTCTCCCCGACTCCACTCACGCGTGCTCCCCTTTTCCACAATCTCGGCACGCTGAGACGGGGGTGGCACTGGAGATCACTGCTTCCCTCACTTTCCTCCGCTTTTCCAAAGCGGTTGCAGTGGAACCTCCTTTGCAAACCAGGCAGCTCTTTAAAACCTGTTCTCTGAACCATTAGTAAGGTTTACACCCTGCCTATATGTCTAGATTTCTTTTGAAATCATCGACTTTTCCTAAATATCTTCCAGTATAAATAGCTTTGATGTTTCCTTGAATATGATCCCATCTAATTTTATCAAACGTCTAGAGGGTCTCCCAAGGAGATCATCGGCAAAAGGTCTCACTGTGAGAGCCACACATGTACTTGGCAAACTGGCAACAGATTTTCAGCGAAAAAGCTTTGCTTCGGCAGTGCCAGAGCACAAATATATGGAATATGGAATGAAAACAGTGGTACATAAGACAGGAGCAACAAGAAAAAGATACACGTTGCAGGAGAAAGTTGAGTTTACAAGAGAAATTTGTATGTTTCAAAAGTGATGTTTATCCATACAATGAAATATTATTCATCCATTTACTGACACATTATAACATGGATGAGCCTTGGAAACATGCTAAGTGAAAGAAGGCAGTCACAAAAGGCCACATATTGTATGATCCCATGTATGTGAAACGTTCAGGATAAGCACGTCCATAGAGACAGAAAACAGATTGGTGTTGCCCAGTACTGGGAGTTTGGGAGGAAACGGGGAGTGGCTGCTGATGGGTACAGGGTTCTTTCGGGGGTAATAAAAATGTTCTGGAATTACAGGTGACCAACGCATAACTATGAATACTGTATACTAAAATGCACTGAATTGTACGTTTTAAGAGGGTGAACTTTATGGTATGTAAATTATATCTCAATACAGTGGTTATTTAAAAAAAAAAAAGGTAAGGTCTTCATATAAAACCCTGATCTTTTTTTTTTTTTGTCTTTTTCCGTGTCCGGCAACGGATCGCAACCCTCAGTGTTGCCCCCGTACCGGACCGGGGACCGGCAACGGGATCGCAACCCTCGGTTTCCCGCGCCTCGCTCAGCCAGTGAGCGGGAACCGGTCTGTATGTGGGATCTGAACCCTTGGGCGGGAGCGCTGCCGCGCTTCCCAAGCGGCGCACTATCCAGTACGCCACCGGGCCGGCCCTAAAACCCTGATCTTAATCGACAGTTTTCTTGTTTCCAGAAATATATTAGAATTCATTCGTAAGTCAGTTTTCAGGATGTAAAAAAAGATGCCAGTAAACAAAGAATCTGTTTTACACAGTTTTCAAAGCACACAGCAAGACATGAAAGGGACTCCAAACCTGCATTATTTCTCTGGCTGCTGAACACTTAACTGGCTCTAAAGGGCAACTGAGCAGAAGAATTCAGTACTGACAGAGGAGCACACACAACTTACTAAGTTTGCTTTCTCTCTTGATATTCTTTTTTGTTCTTCTGATTTCAGCTGTTCATTTAAATCATCATTTTCACTCTTCAGATCATTGATTTGTTTCTAAACACAATGAAAGGTGGAATGTAAGTTACCCAACAGACACCAGCAATGTAGCCTACGTACAACCACGAAACATACCCAAACCACACAACATCAAGACTGATGACTTTGGGGAAAGGAAGGGGCACTGATATTCACCTACCTCTAAGGATTCCTGCTTCTTATTAAGCAAGTCTTCAAGTGCTTTCTTTTCAATTTCATGGCTTTTCCTGATTTCTGAAAAGAAGGGGTATTTTTTGAGGCAATCACATTCTATGAGATGACTATACTGTATAATTGTTAAAGCCCCTAGATGTAGGAGTTAATCATGAAGCAATGTGACTGTGTTACTTTACACTTATGTGATGCTTTTGTATAAATTAAGCCATCTGCTCCCACAATAGCCTTAAGAAGTGGGTGGGGCAGATATTCCCATTTTATGACTGAGAGCCTCGAGGCCCAAAGAGGCCAGGAGACCTCGGGAAACACACAGGGTCCATCTCAGGGTGGGGTCTCGAGACACTGGCCTCCGCCCCCTGCCTGGAGCCTCTGCGCTCTTTTCGATTTGCTCTTCATGAGCCAGACAGAAGTCTATAGTGAAACTCTCATCTGTAGCAGGAAGGTGGAAAAACGGTGTTTACTAAATGTCCAACACGAGCCAGCCACTTTTATATATCGTCATCTCCGACTTCACACAGCTCTATTTTTCTGATGAGAAAAGTCCCTGTAAAGGTCACACAGCCAGTTCTCACCACTCGCCCACACACGATTCTGTTAAGATGCAACTGGTTTAGTATAAAGACTTCGGCTACACTGCCCATTATGTTCTGAAAGAAAGGGCCTCTGATTCTTTTCCTTCTACTTCAACCCTTCCAATATGATTGCTGAAATCATAAAAGATTCCTCATTCAAGTGCCACCTACATCTCCCAGCAGTGTTGGTGTGCAAGAGTGCTTAGTGGGGATCCTTTGCTGTGGCCAGGACATAAACTGACACTTCCCAGGGACCTCAGCCGGCAACTCCCACCACCAGCACCTCCTCCACCAAAAAGGCCTTTCAAATCTTTAAAAGTTCATCCTATTTCCTAAAAGGCTGGCATTTATAGCAAACTATTATTTGCATCGTTAGGGTGAAAAGGCATCTGTTAACAATGAACAATGCAAAAAGCAACCAAGAACACTCCACACTGAATACCACAGGGCGTTCTCTGGAAGGGAAAGTTCATTTGCATCGTTAGGGTGAAAAGGCATCTGTTAACAATGAACAATGCAAAAAGCAACCAAGACCACTCCACACTGAATACCACAGGGCGTTCTCTGGAAGGGAAAGTTCTGAGTCATTTCCGCTTGAAAACGATCCCGCAGTCCCATCAGATCTTATTCTGTGTAAATAGAGAAAAGCAGCCTTGCCTGTAAGGGAGGCTTCATAGGCCTTCTGCAGCAATTCTATTTTTTCCGAGTGGCTAGCTTCAATTTCCAACTTAGTGGTTTCATGGGCAGCATGTAAGTTGTCAAACTGTAAGAAACAAACAGAAACAATAGTTTACCAGTAAAACCCAAAGTCGTCAGTTGAATAAACAAGCAGTAACATTAGGAGACTACACATCAGCTTGCATTTATGTTTAAGGGCTCCCTGACACACACCAAGAACACGGAAAGAACAACCCACCCTGGCTTTGCTTCTCCCAACTCTCCACGCTGTCCCCTCAGGAACACAGACACACAAGCTCTCTGGGGTTCACTGATGGGAACGGCTGAGTCCATCACAAAAGTGAGGATGTTTCACAGTATCAGGGCCACATAAGCTCCACACCTGTCATTTGACCACTATGTGTTCAGCCCCTAGCACATGCCTGGAACAGAGTAGGCACTCTGTAAATATTTGCTAAATGAAAAACTGAGTTAATAAGGTAGCAGGGAAATTAAAAGAGGTTTACAATATACTACTAAGTGGGGGGGGGGAAGGGTTTAAAACAAGTGCCATTTAAAAAAAAAGAAGAAAAGCAAACTAATGTCTATCAGTGAAACACCAGGATGCTTATGTAAGGGTTACTTCTGGATTGTGGGATAAAGGGTTGTTTTTAATTTTATCTTTTCCTTCTTTTTTTCTTCCCATCCTTCACTCAACTAATGTATATTGCTTTGATCATAAAAAAAAAATTGTTAAAAATTTTTTTTCTCCTATTAAACCAAAAAACAAAGACAAACTCATCCAAGGAAGTGAACGACAATCAGAATTCAAGTGAACAGCCGTAACCAGGGGCGTGTTCTGGTTCCAAAACCACAGACCTGCTCTTGCAACTGAGTTTTATACTTCTCCGCTTCTTCGATGTAAGTGCTCTGGAGCTTTTCAAATTCCCTGGTGTAAAATTCTTTAAGCTGATTCTCTCGTTCTATTTTATCGGCCCGGTGCTGCTGGACAAATCCTTCGTAAGCTATTTGTAACTCGTTCCTGGCTTTCTCTAATTTCTCACAGGTGGATGAAGCAGTAACTACAAAGAGGTGAAAAAGAAAAGGGAAGATGTCATTTTAATTTGTTCAATGTCCAAATTTATAATATTTTCAGACAAGCTGTGATGACTTTGGAAGTATAAACATGATCATATCTCAGTTTTCAGGTGATCAGATTTTCAAGCGTAAATACTAGTATAGAAGTGAACTGTAGAAAGAAATCAGAGGAAATTATCTCTGGCAGCAATAAAAAACACCCCAAAAAACTGACTCCTAAGCAGTAAGAGAAGTACTTGAGAAGAGCCAGGCTCCCAAGTGGAGAACCTCTTTTGGCGTGGTGACCAGTCAGTGCAGTGACCACAAAGAGAGTGACCACAAACCTCAAAAACCTGACTGGCTGAGACATCTCAAAGGACAAGTTAGTCCACTCACCGCCAGCCAGTACAGAGAAACTTAGACACAGAGGGAGCAGGAAAAGGTCAGAGGAAGAAACAAAGGGACTTTAAGCTTGTACTTTATTTGACCTGGTTTCAACTTGTTATTTCAAAAATACAGTAATACAAACCAAATATTAGAACCTATTAAACACAAATCTCTAGAGCATAAAAATTTTAGGGGGGAAAAAAACACATTTTAAAAGCTCTGATATAACATGAATATATTGAAAGGTAAACATGTTTTTAAAAGACCAAAATAATTTGATAAACATAACTTAAAATCAGAGCATCCTACCTCTTCCCCACAACTACCAAAACCAGAATTATGGAAAGTATAATATACTGCAGAACACATACACAGATATGTATGCACACTAAAATAAATCCTAGAAGATCTGAAATTTCTCAGGAAGTTTGACTTTGGACTTTTCTGGGCTACCTTCGCCGATGTATAAATGTGGGTAAATTGCAGCAGCTGCTGTACCTGTCAGGAGGACGTGTGTTC
>NW_007731646.1:0-407 GCF_000696425.1 Galeopterus variegatus
AACCCTCTCAAGAAAGCTATTTCTGCACCCCTCATCCCACCAACCCCCTTAAACTTCACCTGTCCCGATTTCCAATCCTCTCACCCATACATGAGGATAAATCCTCTCCTGAATCCTCTCCCTAAACCTCTTTCTACTTTCCTTATTATTTGGATTGTTGGGAGGGGCCCTAGGGCATACTTTATGGGCAGTTAAAGATAAACTTGAACAAGCCGTGACCTCCACCGCTGAGTCCCTTCCATTCCTACAAAAACAGGTCACCTCCCTAGCCACGGTAACTCTCCAAAGCCGCCGAGCTTTAGACCTTCTTACCACAGAGAAGGGAGGCACATGCATCTTCCTCAGGGAAGAATGTTGTTATTCATTGAATCTGGCTTAGTCGAAACTAACATCATCAAACTCACTGA